>NC_057811.1:179344868-179352988 GCF_018294505.1 Triticum aestivum
CATGGGGCAAATCATCCCTAGTAAACTGTGACAAATAGTAGAAATATCGGCAGTGGTAACTGGTAAGAGCAGTTAATCTGCCCTCTGGTTTAAATGATCATCAGCATCAGTATGTAGCACAAATATATTAATGCATAAAACGATTCTCGCTGAAGTTTATTACATATTTAATTTGAACAAATAGAATATAGGTTGGTAAGAAGCTCAACAGCTGAAAAATAGTGAAGATTATCATTCCAACTCCTAATTCTGCCAAATACAGCTCGAAGAGGTGCTTGCTAGATCAAAATTTGTTTTATAAACACAAAGCCACATGGATGCAAAACTGCTGATACTATAAAAGATGAACCGGCCGTTTGTTAGGATTAGTTTTCATACAGTAATAATAATGCTGGTGTGCTTGTCGTTGTCCTTGTTGTCATGTTTGCCTTGAAATGTGGAGTCATGGATAAACATGTGATCAAATGATCCTGAAGCTTGGAATGATCTGACTTGTCTGCTGCAGGAGAAGCTCTGGAAGATGTTAAAAGATGCAGTACAAAGTAAGCCCAATATCGATGTCGTAAAACTTCATAAATCTGAGGGTGTTGTCCTAAGGAATTCAAAATATCGTCAAAAGACTAGGAGCTTTCGTATCAAGGTAAATTTTGTTTGTCTGGGCCCCTCAGTGTTTTGATTTTGGTGTTCGTAAGGATCCCTAGTGCTTAAAAGATACATTTCACTTTAGTATTTGTTTGGTTAATAACCTTTTTTTACTGCAAGGCTTATCATCAAATTAGTTCTATAGAAAATTGAGTTTATCCATCCTTGCACTATGTCCCTTTATGCCCAATTGTGATTTTGTTCTTGCAGTCGTAGTTGGCATTTTTTTTTTCTCTTAATCCGTCTCAGGCTAAATCCTATTCCTGTCTGCAGGAGTACTTTTATGGGATTGCAAACGATCTGGCACCACATTCAAATGTAGTCAACTTTAGTGATGTTTCTGTTTTCAGAATTGGTAGTGGACATCAAGCTCCACGGTCAGCTTTACCAATTGGTGCAGAGCCTGTGGCAGATCCCACTCGGCTTGTTGCTGTCAACATCAGCACTGATATGGTCCACACAGTGCTTGCTGTTTCTTATGCGAAGGAACCTGATGAAATAATTTCGAGGTAATACCAACTGTTGTTTCCAAGATAGTGGTTAAGTGTTACAGCCACGGAAAGGTGGCAAGGTCGGGTTCTGCATGGGCCAAGCTACGTGAGACACATGCCTGAACTCAAGATGCTGCCCGCCGCCCGCCCATGAAAAAATCCCATATGAGCGGAAAATCATGCCGAAGTCTAAACCCGATGAGTACCCATTGGAACACAGCAAATAATCACAATAAGCAAATAATATCATGGGAAATAACTAAATAAGAAATGAACTCAGCAATTCAAGTATACAAGTTTGCAGTTTCTCTCACAAACTGACATCTCCAAAGGCACATGTCATATGGAATAAATTCATTTTTTAATTAGTAAAGAAATATAAGGCTCTCATATTTCTTTACAGAGGGGGTCTAAACGCCCTTATATTTCTTTACAGAGGGAGTAATATTAATTGGGTGACCTTTGGACAAAAAATTATATGCATACCCGGTCCATTCCTAATCGGGTTACCCATGGGTCTTGCTACCATTGGAGATAAAAATTGAAAGCTACCCATATTTTAGCCATGGTGGCTATGGACTAGGGCTATAACTACACAAGCAAGGACTGATGCAAAAGTAGCCCCGACTAGAAGTAGATCACCAGTGTCAAACGCTACTCAACCTAAGCCTGACAGCAAATTGTTCATTTGCTTGTCTTACAAGTTTCTAAGCGCTATGATATTTTCAGTTTCATAGTTATAGAGGATAGTTAATTATTTATTCATCTAGTGACTCATTTGATTCTCATGCGAGCTTTTCAAGTAGTTCAATCAGTGGCAAACTGGCAACTGTTACTGTCCTAGGAGAAGTTGGTAGGTGCACAGTTGTTTTTGTTGTTTGACATTAGATATACTATAGATTAGAACTTTTTTACTTTGTGTCGTGTGTGCGTTTTCCGACTGCAACAGATATATATAGCATAACAAATCGTTTTATGTCTTCATTCTCATTAGGCAAAACTGTCAAGAGTTTGTGTTCCCCTTTTTTTGCTAACACCTAGATTGAAATTCTGTGCAGCAACGTTGCCGGATTCATCCATGTCACAGATGTTGACATCCAAAGGTACACTAACACCACGAAACCAACTTGTGGCCCTGCCTGAAGTTTCACCTGGGACCTAACATTCTGCATGCATTCCAGGAAGAAGCTGACGTACATCGCGCCTTGCCCAGGAGACCTGCCAAGCAGGCTGTTAATCGCGAGCTCCCTGACATGGTACGAGCAGGCTTGACCCGGTTCGAGGTTGGACATTGTAGGTAGGTAACCAGATGGCTGATGACATGTTGTAACGCCGAAATGGATACTCTGTGCATTTGATAACTGGAACACTGCTGGTAAAGCTGAAAAGCTGAATGGGTTGGACGATATCTCAGGCATCTTGCTGCGAAGCTTTCTGCTGACTTGCTTATGCTTTCTATGCTGCTGTGGCGGCGAAGATACAAATAGTTAGGTCAATGAAAGATTGGTGTGCTCTTTTGTACGCTGTTGGGAACTAAGATATACTAGAAGACGAGTCCTTTGGCCTCTTCTCAACTGTATCCAGATATAAACATCGGAACTAGTTATTACTAGAAGAACGTCCGTGCGTTGCAATGGGGCCACATTAACTTTAAGAGTTCAATATTAATATTCTCGTACATATAAGTGACATTGGTGACCTTTTTTACCATCAAAATCCTCATACACACTCTCTCCCTCCCTCTTCCTTCCTCTCCCTCCCTCTCTCTAACGCACACACATATCCATCTTATTGGGTATGGGACCATAATTCATTTATTTCACACACCCGCTAGTGCATAACAATATGAATTATGTGTATTATATTTGCCATCATAATTGAGGGAATTAATTTCATGTAAATCGGCCAGCCACAACTCCAAAAATACGCGGAGGAGGTGGCCTGGGTCGGCTTCGACACTGTCCGGCGCGGGCCACGGGCTCGCTTCCAAGTGCGTCTGCGCGCCGGCCACCCACGCCAGGTCCTTCAAGTGCCGCTTCCACCACACCAACTCCCAGGGCCACGGCCACGGCCAGGGAAGCCGCCCTTCTTCGCCCGCTTCACCGGCCGCGGCACCCGGCCTCGCCGTCCTCGTCCTCCGGCACCGTCGCGACCCAGTGACGCAGCCCAAGCATCGGCCTCGAGAATCAAGAACGCTCGACAACGGAGAGGAAAGGGAAGATCATATACATGTAATAAGAAAGGGAGTTTATTTATTGCTCCCTCAATATATTGTTTCATTTGTTTGGAGATTGATTACCATCCGTGAGTTAAGGTAAGGTTAATGTGATTGAGCGATTTTTCTGAAAATCAATTATTTGTTTTCTAATTAATGTGATCGAGTGATTTAAGGTAAGGTTAATTAATTTAGATTTGATCTTTAGAGATTGTTCGTGATTGATTCTACATTACTAAATAAATTGCGCCAGTATGAAAAGTTCTGATCTGTTTAGATGTCTTTCGTTGTGTGAGAGGGTGACGCGAAAATAAACCGATGAAGTGGGGGGAGGGGACGAAAAAAAAATCTACGAAAAAAACCAGCAAAGGTGGGAGGAGGTAAAAAAAACCATGGGAGGTGGGAGAAAAAAAACCTGAAAGCGAGACTATCAACTACTTCATTAGGAGTAGAGATATATACTCCCTTCATTCCAAAAAGTCTCAACTTTGTACTAACTTTAATACAAAGTTATACTAAGCTTGAGACACTTATTTTTAGACGAAGGAAGTATATATATAGCCAACATAAAGCGAGCAAACATAATCTGAAGATTTCCAGCAATTTGTATCAGAGGAAACATCATCAATATGACAAGTAAACACATCTGCATTGAATTAACATGTGTGTGGACATTAAGCATCCAATTTACAGATATTAGTGTTGGATTTATAGATGATACAGGCACTGGCTTTTGCAGCGCTGGCCACTAACTACAGCCGATCAACAACTAAAAAAAACCTAGAGCCGATCAAGACAGGGAATAGAGCGACATGGCTAGACCAAACTTAAATAGACTTGAGATCGATTCTGATTGCATGGAGGTTAAGGTAATTAACTTCATCAAGGAGGCAGGCAGCTGCTATTTGCCAAGAAAAATGCACGCTTTTATGTCGTGATTTTACTAGGGTTTGCTTTGAGCATTGTCCTGGGGAGGTATCTAATATGGCTGCAGATACTTTATCTACTACTTCCTTTGTTCCTAAATATTTGTCTTGCTAGAGATTTTAACAAATGACTACATATAAAGTAAAATGAGTGAATCTATACTCTAAACTATGTCTATATACATCTATATATGGTAGTCCATTTGAAATCTCTAAAAGACAAATATTTAGGAGCGGAGGGAGTAGACAGATAGCTGGTCCCCTCAACGCTTGCATGAGGACCCCGTGTGCTTAATTTCTATATTAGCTTAAATATAAACCACCATCAAGGCTTTACCTCTAAAAAAGATTAAATATATTCATATCCAAACAAAACATGTACACTACTTTGGTGTATATTAATGATCAAAGTTGTGCATCAAATTATCGTGTAAAATCAAGCGTGCCTTACATTTTGAGAAGATTGGAGTACTTTCTTTGCATGAAAGATATATGGCAATATTTATTTGTCATGTGTCACGACTCATGAGTCCATTATACTGCATGTCATGTTGTTAGGGGCAAAAGGTCAAAAACTGGACATTTTATATTGCGACACCTAAACACTTACCCCCCCCCCCCGGCGTCACCCTCCCCATGGGCGACTCAGGAGGCGACGTGACCCCATCGAGCGCCCCCTACCCTCCACCTTCCCCTCCCCTTGCCGTCGTCGGTGCCTCCCGTCGAGCAAAGCCCGAGCGGATCCGGCGACGGCGGGACCTTGCTCCGCGGCGGCTTCCCTCTCGAGCGTGGTGGCTCGACGAGGCTGGTGATGAGTTCTATGTTTACACTCATTCACCCTTTGTTTAAACCGATATATTTCATTACAACTAAGATATTTGCTCCGATATTGCTACTAATGACTAATGAATGCAAATGATTCCACAAATCCTCTCTTTGATGTGTTTCCACAAGAAATTGGCTAAAAAGGGAAGAAATCGCATGTGAACATGGAAAGGAAGGGAAATGAAGATAGAAGAAATAAAGAGGAGGCGCACCAGAAGCCACAGGGCAAAAGACGACATTTCATACGACTGCAAGCGCCCGTATGACTTCCCGTATGGCGTGGTTTTCGAGGCTCCTCGTCCACGTGAACAACTTTTATAAAGGGGACCATGCCGAAATGTCAACATAACATCCACGAACGAAGTCAGAACAGAGCCATCTTCATCCCCTTCATCAACCCTAGCCGCCGCCATTTCCATCTCCATAGCCGCCATCACCACCATAGTGCTTCCTCATCTAGCTCATATTTATAATCGTGCATCGCACAAGGCATCCGTTGTAAGACCTATTATCAATCGATCTATCTCCAAGATGTGTTCTTCAACATGTTCTTCATGCGATCTGATCTTCAGGTGTGAGTAGTTCGGTAAGGTATGGGTTGAGGCATAGGCCGTGCAACCCTCTGTATTTGTTGTAGGGATCAAACGAAGGACTTAGAATTAACATTCCATATGTATGAAATAAAATTATTCCGTAGATGTCTCTTGTCTTGTCCGCGATCTTCATTCCTATAGGTACCCAGAATCATGAAGATTGAGCCATGGAAAGGCTAAGGGCAAGGAGAACGTGAAGTGTTATTTTGAAGACCAGTGACAAAAGGGTTTAGTACGGTAACACGAATCCAATCCTTAGGGGTTCATGAGGTGTAGTCATTAAACGCCCAAAGCGCTTGTCTGGTTATTATAATCTAAATTATAGAGGCAACCCCGCGCGACGGATAGGGCCTTTTGAAAGGATCGAGAAGAGGTGTCTAGAGGGGCGGTGATTAGACCCTCAACAAAGAAAAGTAGCAATACATTTCAAGCACGCATGGCAAGAGTATATGAGCAGCTGAAAGTAAAGCATGCAAGTTGCAAGAAAGTAAAGGGATGGGATTGGAGTATGCAAACGCAATTGGAGACACGGAGATTTTTGGCGTGGTTCCGATAGGTGCTATCGTACATCCACGTTGGTGGAGACTTCAACCCACGAAGGGTAACGGTTGCACGAGTTCACGGAGGGCTCCACCCAAGAAGGGTCCACGAAGAAGCAACCTTGTCTATCCCACCATGGCCATCGCCCACGAAGGACTTGCCTCACTTGGGTAGATCTTCACGAAGTAGGCGATCTCCTTGCCCTTACAAACTCCTTGGTTCAACTCCACAATCTTGACGGAGGCTCCCAAGTGACACCTAACCAATCTAGGAGACACCACTCTCCAAAAGGTAATAGATGGTGTGTTGTTGATGAACTCCTTGCTCTTGTGCTTCAAATGATAGTCTCCCCAACACTCAACTCTCTCTCACAGATTTGGATATGATGGAAAGATGATTTGAGTGGAAAGCAACTTGGGGAAGGTCAGAGATAAAGATTCTTGTGGTTGGATTGGAATATCTTGGTCTCAACACATGAGTAGGTGGTTCTCTCTCAAAAAATGAATGCTGGAAGTGTAGGCACGTTCTGATGGTTCTCTCCACGAATGGAGGAAGGGTGGAGGGGTATATATAGCCTCCAAACAAAATCTAGCCGTTGCACACGATTTACCAAACTCGGTGGGACCGAATCGAGAAACTCGGTCAGACTGATATGGTTCAAAATGTGAACGTTAGAGTTTTTGGTGGGACCGACATGATCAACTCGGTGGTACTGTGACGCCCGGATGATTAAGCTACAGTAATTCCCTGCTAATGATGCCACGTCACCACGATTACTGTTGTTAAACTCACGTTGGTTCGAAACTGACTCAAATTCGAAATCAAGTCACAATAAAGGTTTTCAAATATTAAAACTATAATGTTCGGGATGTGCCAAATAATTCATAAGTAATATTGGTGAATAAACCAAGTCTTTATAAAAGGTTTAAATGCACTAAACTAAACAAAACAGTAGCAAATACAATTAATTAAATACCTTTTAATTTATAAAAGTACTAAACTATTTTATTTAAAAACGTCAGACTATTGGGGCTGCGGTGTAATTAGTAGAACTAATTTTGGCACAAATAATATAATTTTCAAAACTAAGATAAAACAGAAAAGTAAAATAAAATGAAAACTAAACTAAAAAGTATAAGAGAACCCCCCGACTGGTCCAACTCCCCGGGCTTTGGCCCAGACCGGCCTACACATACCCTCCCGACCGAACCCTAGCCGTAACCCCCACTTCCCCCACTCGTCTCTCCTCTCACTCCCTCGTCTCCCCCCTCTCGATCCCGATCTGGATCGGGATGGGGACGAACCGCCGATGCCCGCCGCTAGACCCTGTCGCCCTTGACGACCATCGCCAGCAGCACGACGCCGTCGACCGCCGAAGCACCTCCAGCCACATCGCCGGAGCCCCGCGCCACCCCGACCCCGTCGCCGTCGTCCCCGTCCTCCTCCTCGAGCCCCGCTGCCATTCCCCTACACCGTACGGTGAGGCCAAACCCCCGGCCTCCTCTCTCCCCTATCCCCGCTCACTCACCGTCTGAGCCGTCCCGCTCCTCGTGCCCGTCGCCTCGCCCGCCCGCTCCCGCTCCGTCCCGCCTCTGCCGTTGTTGCTGCTCCATCCCCGCTTCGCCTGGCTGCCCCGTGTGTGCCCCGCTCGCCCGCCGTTGCTCGCCTGCGCTACCCGTTGCCTCCTCACGCCAGCGCCCGCGCTCACCGCGGCCCTCGCACCGACCCTCACTCCGCGCGCCTCTGCCCTCGCGCTGCTCACGCCCGCGACGCCTAGCCTCTGCCTCCGCCGCCCCCTGTCCGGCGTCCGCTCCGGCCACGCGGCCCCAGAGCTCTGCTCCACCACGGCCTCGCACCACCGCGCTTCCACCGCATCGCTCGCCCGCAG
>NC_057811.1:179353343-179391399 GCF_018294505.1 Triticum aestivum
CGAGCTGCTGCATCGCCGCTCGCCTTCTCCCGCGCGTCGCCCCCCCACCTCCGGTCGGGCGAGCCCGCCTCGCCGCGGCCTCGCCCCTGTCGCCTCAGGCGGCCGACCTCACCTCGCTCCCCCCGGGCGGGCTCGACCCCATGCGGTTGCGCCCGTTTGCCCGCTACCCGCGCGCCCGCTATGCGCCCCCTAGGCCTATGACTAGGGGGCCCCGCCCAGAACGTTTTTAATAAAAAATAAATAAATAAAAATAAAAATGAATTCATAAAGATTAATTATTAATTAATTAATGAATTAATTAAGTGAATTAATCGTGTTTAAATAATCTAATTAATTAGTTAGTTTAATTAAACAGTAATTAGTCTAGCTAAATTCTAATTAACCTAAACAGAGTATGACAGGTGGGTCCCGCACGTCAGTTTGACCCAGTCAACGCCCTGTTGACTGCTGACATCATGCTGACGTCAGCATGCACTATTTTGGATAATGTTGATTTAAAATAATTAAGTAAATCCTAAAAATGATTTAAAACTTTAGAAAATCATATAAAATAAACCGTACCTCAGATGAAAATATTTTCTACATGAAAGTTGCTCAGAACGACGAGAAGAATCCGGATACGCAGCCCGTTCATCCGCCACACACACCTAGCATATCGAACACGCAACTTTCCCCCTCCGGTACATCTGTCCGAAAACACGAAACACCGGGGATACTTTCCCGGATGTTTCCCCCTTCACCGGTATCACCTCTTACCGCGTTAGGGCACACCTAACACCGCTGTTTGCTTTGTCATGCATCGTTATGCATCTGTTTGCATTGTATTCATTGTTTCTTCCCCCTCTTCTCTCCGGTAGACTACGAGACCGACGCTGCTACTGGTGCCCCGACCGACTACACTGTTGACGACCCCTCCTTGCCAGAGCAACCAGGCAAGCCCCCCATTGATCACCAGATATCGCCTATTCTACTCTCTACTGCTTGCATTAGAGTAGTGTAGCATGTTACTGTTTTCCATTAATCCTATCCTGATGCATAGCCTGTCCTTGCTACTACTATTGTTACCTTTACCTGCAATCCTACATGCTTAGTATAGGATGCTAGTATTACATCTGTGGCCCTACATTCTTGTCCGTCTGCCTTGACTATCGGGCCGTGATCACTCGGGAGGTGATCACGGGTATATACTTATATACTTTACATGATACATGTGGTGACTAAAGTCGGGTCGGCTCAAAGAGTACCCGCGAGTGATTCACGGATTGGGGGCTGAAAGGACCTTTGTCCCAATGGCCCTCTGTGTGGATCTTTGTGGCGGAGCGACAGGGGAGGTTGAGACTACCTAGGTGAGAGGTGGGCATGGCCCTGGTCGGCGTTCGCGGTTACTTTAATAACACGCTTAACGAGATCTTGGTATTTGATCTGAGTTGGGTCGTTGACCTTATACGCACTGGAAGTGCATCTAGTGCCCCTTAGTGATTTTGGTGTATTGAAGACTTATAGGTTAAGGGACTAATGTGTTTATAAGTGTACACATGTCTATAAGTCTATGAGGAGTTTGATATTTACAGTGAAAGTCGACCCCTAAAAATGAGGTTCTTCGACTGAAGACTTTGGATTTCTGAAGACTTTCTGAAGATTTTGAAAGTGAAGAAATTGGTGTGACCTTGAAGACTTGGTATTCATTTGAGGAACATGAAGCGTGAAGACTTTTGTTTTCGTAGTTTCATTTTCTCTTTCTTGAGTCATAGGAAACACCGTACTGTTAAAGGGGGTCGAGGAAATACTAAGGAAAAATTTCCATGTGATGCTCAACTCAAAATCCTACACCTACCATTCCCTTCGAGTGAAGCCATTGGAAATCTCATACAGTTCAGTCATATTCTTCAGTGACAGAGACGAAGTTCTTCTGGTCTCTGAGGAATTTGTTCTGACTGAGGAGTTAGGAATTCGCCAGTGCGGATTGCCTACACAGTGAGGAACATGATAGCCCCGAGGAATTTGATACTCAAATTTCCGACCGTTGCTGTGCTATGCGCCAGCTGTCGCAAAATATCTACCCACCTAACGGTCATATCATTGAAGGGCATTCATGTCTTATCATGACAGGCTGCTCCCTAGGCTATAAATAGCCGCCCCCTACAACCACTAGCTGGTTGGCTGCTCCGAGAGAAACTGACACTTATCATTTGAGAGCATCCCATCCTTCGAGGACTTTGAGCGAAAATCATCAAGTGAGGAAAACCCAAACCCAAACACCTACAAACCCCAAGTGATTGAGCATCACTGAAGAGATTGATCCTGCGTGGATCCGACGCTTGCTACCTTTGAAGATTGTGCTTCTTCCAGACGGTTAGGCGTCATGGTCTAGAGTATCCAAGAGGAAATTGTGGATCGCCGAGTGACCGAGTTTGTGAAGGTTTGGAAGTCACCTGAAGACTTACCACAAGTGATTGGGTGAGGTCTGTGTGACCTTAGCTCAAGGAGAATACGGTGAGGACTGTGTGTCCTCAGGTTTAAATACCTAGCCGCTCCAACCAGACGTACAACTGAGACAGCAGTTGGAACTGGTCTACCAAATCATTGTCTTCACCAAGCCAACTGGTTCTATTTCCTCAACTCTTTCATTTCCTCATAGCTGTGTTGTGCACTTGTTCATATCTGTGTTTTAAGACTTTGACTGAAGACTTTCTCAATTTCCTCAGTTCAAATTCTTCGGTCTGTTTGTCTTCATCCTGTGTTATCCTGTGTTTACGCTTTCTGTACTCTGTGCTTGTCTTCATTTCATCATGATGACCATGCTTGTGTTCTGCTGTGCATACTTTTGAGTACTTATTCTACTGTAAGTAGTTATTCGCTAAGGAATTTCCTCACTAGCAAATTCCTCAGTGAAGAATTCATAAAAATCGCCTATTCACCCCCCTCTAGTCGATATAACGCACTTTAAATTGGTATCAGAGCGAGGTACTCCCTTGTTCTGTGTGATTTTGGTTTAACCGCCTGGAGTTTTAGTTATGTCGACCGCAGGTATGATCAAGGTCTCTGCTGGGTGTCCTACCTTCGATGGGACGGACTACCCCTACTGGAAGAATAAGATGCGAATGCATCTTGAGGCAATTGATAACGATCTCTGGTATGTTGTGGAAAATGGTGTTCCCTCTGTCTCACCCTCACTGAACGCTACCGATGTGAAGAGATTCAAGCAACTCGATTCTCAAGCGAAGAATATCATATGTGGCCATCTGAGCAAAGGACAGTATGGAAGAGTGAGTGCGTTGGAAACTTCTAAGCTTATCTGGGATAGGCTGTCCAAAGTAAATGAAGGAGTCTCAACTCAGCGTGACTCTCGAGTTGATGTTCTTCGTAATCTCTTCAACCGCTTCAAAAGACTCGACAATGAAAATGTTCAACAAACCTTCGATCGTCTCACTGACATCTCAAATGAGCTTCAAGCGCTTGGTGCCACTGACATCACCGACCATGAGGTGGTGAAGAAATTGTTGAGATCGCTTGATTCCTCATTTGATACTCTGGCATTGATGATACAAGAACGTGCTGATTACAAGTCACTTGATCCCGCTGATATCCTCGAGAGGCTAAATACTCATGAGTTCCAGCTTGCTGAAAAGAGAGATCTCTATGGTTCGAGCTATGGCAGATCACGTGCACTGAAGGCCAAGGCAGTTTCTGAGTCTGAAGATGAAGACTCTGATAGCAGCCTTGGTGATCCTGAAGAACTGAGCCATGATCTAGCACTGCTCTTGAAGAAATTCCAGAAGTTCTCAAGACGTGGTCGCTTTGGAAGACCCTCAAGGAGCAATGATTCCTCATCCAGTGACTATAGGAAGAGGCTTTGTCACAAATGCAAGAAACCCGGACACTACATTCAAGATTGTCCTCAGTGGGAAAAGGAATCAAAGAAGAAGAAATACAAGGATTACAGTTCTGATGATGCGAAGAAAAAGAAGAAATCCTCAAAATCTTCATCATCAAAATCCTCAAAGTCTTCATCTCACAAGAAGAGCAGCTCCAAGAAGGCTCGGGCATTCATTGGCAAGGAAATGGACTCTGAGGCTGAATCAGAAGAAAATGAGGAAGAGGAGGCATCCGAGGATTCCGAATCTGGTGTGGCGAGCCTAGCCCTCGCTACTGCATTCTTCAACAAGTCTATCTTCAACACTGAAGAAAATGACCTCACCAACAAGGCTGATGAAGGCAATGATGACTACACTCCCACCTATTGCTTCATGGCAAAGGGTGCCAAGGTACTCAAATATACCTCCTCTGAATCAAGTGAGAATGAATCTGATGAAAACCTTAAGCCCAGCTATTCTAAACTTGCTAAGATTGCTGTGAAACAACAAAGGGTTTTTGAAAAGGTTCAAAACATGCTAGACAAAAGTGATGATATGTTGGGTGAAGAAATGGATCGCACTAAAACCTTGACTGAAAATCTTCAGAGACTTCAGACTAGGCTTGACAACCTTCAAGGTCATCATAACACTCTCTTGTCTGATCATGAGAAGCTTTTGTTATGAATTTCTTCAAAGAAAGCATGATCTTGAGAAGCTAAGAGTGAGTTATGAAGATCTTAAGAAGGAGCACGATTCATTACTTGCTCAACAAATCAGCGCTGCTCAGGAAGAATTTGTTCCTCCATGTTTGAAATGCATTGAACGTGAATCTGTTAATTCTTCACCTGAATGTTCAAATGCTTCTATGATACAAATTCTTCAACTGTCTCTGTTATCACTAATTCCTCATCTGAGGACATTGCTAGTATCACTGACGATGCAGGGCTGAAGGAATTGTACATGACAGGCATGTACAAAAGCCTCAAAGGGCATCAGACTCTTTGTGATGTGCTTAAAAAGCAGATCCTCAACAGGAACCCTAGGAAAGAGGGTATTGCCTTTGAGAGGAAACTCAATGCTGATGGTACATATTGGAAGCCTGAGCAGTACCCCAAAACCTCATGGGTTGCTACAAAGGGACCTCCAGTTGATCCATCTAATTTATCTGGCTTTACATGTGAATCTTCTCATTTTTCTGATGAGTCATTTGACTCCAACTATAAACTGTTTAAAAATCAGAATGGTGAAGTATTTGCTAGATATGTTGGCACTAACTACAGGAACGGTTCTCCTATGAAGAAAATCTGGGTTCCCAAAAGGTGCCTTGAAAGTCTTCAGGTGAATGTCCTCATGACACCACCTGTGAAGAATAGGAACCCGAGATCAAATTCTTCATATGGACCAAATTCTTCATATGGATCCAAGTCCTCATACGGACCAAATTCCTCACATGGATCAAATTCCTCAAAAGGATCAAAGTCCTTATATGAACATCATCGTGCTAACAACTCTGTTTCGCACGGAAGAGCTAAGGGCTATGAATATGAGCATTATTCTTCTAATCATTATGTTCATAAGTCCTCGAAGAATTTCTCTGCTTATTCATATGCTTACTCTAACTCCTCTTATGTGAAACGAAATGGATTGGCTTCTATGCCACCTTTATCGTATGGAGCTCGCAGAGTGATGAACTCTTTGCCACCCCTTCAGATGTGGGTGGTGAAGAAAAGGAACTAATCTTTTATGCAGGGTCAGGTCTCCAGACGTACTTAAACGTCTGAAGAATTTGCTAGAGACCTGAAAAGTGCCTGAAAGGACGCAGGCTAATCATGAATACTTTCATTTCTCACGTCCTCATATGGTTTTAACTGTTGCATTGCTTGATGAAATTGGTCTGATGAATTGTGATGTCATATTCTTCACTCATGAAGTATATGAAGTTCGTAAGCTGCACTAATTCATCTGCAGGATGATTAACCCAAAGCAACTGAGTGGGTCCTCGATAGTGGATGTACAAATCACATGACTGGTGACAAGAATCTATTGATGGATGCTCCTTTATCACCATCGCATCTAAAGCATATCATCTTCGCTGAAAAAGGCAAAAGTCAGGTATTGGGTCTAGGTAAGGTTGCGATCACAAAGGATCGACACATGGACAAAGTCATGCTTGTCGAGTCCTTAGGATACAACCTTATGTTTGTCTCAATGCTTTGTGATCTTGATATGGTTGTTGTCTTTGGCAAGTATCGTTGTGTTGTGGTTATGGAAGCTGACAATTCCAAAGTCTTCGAAGGCTTTAGGAGAGGAGACTTGTATATTGTTGATTTCTCTACAGGACCGCAACCAGCCGTGTGCCTACTTGCAAAAGCTTCAGAAGGCTGGATATGGCATCGACGACTTGGTCATGCAGGCATGAGGAATTTGCACACACTTGCGAAGAAGAAGCATGTCATTGGCATTGAGAATGTCAAATTCCTCAAGGATCACTTGTGTGGAGCTTGTGAAGCTGGAAAGATGACCAAGGCTAAGCATCCAGCGAAGACTATCATGACCACTACTCGACCATTTGAATTGCTTCATATGGATCTTTTCGGTCCTAACCATTACTCAGCAGTCACAAATGATGCATCTCTCTATGGATTTGTTATTGTTGATGATTACTCTCGATACACATGGGTACACATTGTTACTTACAAACATGAAGTGCAGGAAGTCTTCAAACGATTTTCCTCGAGGGCTTCAACCAACTTTGGTGTGAAGATCAAGCACATCAGAAGTGACAATGGAACTGAGTTCAAGAATTCTGGTCTTGATGACTATCTTGATGAACTTGGTATTACTCATGAGTTATCTGCTCCTTACACTCCTCAGCAGAATGGCGTAGTGGAGCACAAGAACAGAACTCTTGTTGAGATGGCTCGCACTATGCTTTGATGAGTACAAGACGCCTCGTCACTTCTGGATTGAGGCAATTTATACTGCGTGCCACATCATCAACAGGGTATATCTTCAAAAATTCTTCAAGAAGACTGCCTATGAACTCCTCACTGACAAGAAACCCAATGTGAGTTATTTCAAAGTCTTCGGTGCTAAATGTTGGATTAGAGATCCTCATCACAATGCTAAATTTGCACCGAAAGCACATGAAGGTTTTATGCTTGGTTACGGAAAGGACTCGCACACCTACAGAGTCTTCAACAACGTTCTTCACAAGGTTGTTGAAACTGTAGATGTGCGGTTCGATGAAACTAATGGCTCGCAAAGAGAGCACCTACCCTCTGTGATAGATGAACCAGCACCTGAGGAAACTATCAAGTTCAAGGCTACTGAGGATGTCATTCCTACCGAAGAATCTGCTGAAGAATTCATTCCTGAACGTGAAGAAAGTCGAGCTAATGCACCTGAAGAAAACGCTGAAGAAAATGGTGCTGAAGAAAATGCTGATCAAATTCCTCGATGACAACCCACTCATCCTCGCATTGCAAAAGAAGTGCAAGTTGAAAAGATCATCGATGACATTAAAGCACCAGGTCCACTCACACGCTCAAAAGCTTCACATTTATCTAACTTTTGTGGGCACTATGCTTTTGTCTCTATCACAGAGCCCACTAAGGTAGATGAAGCATTTCTGGAGCCTGAGTGGATTCAGGCCATGCAAGAAGAATTACAGCAATTCGAACTCAACAACGTCTGGGAACTGGTTACATGTCCAGATCCTCGCAAGCACAATATCATTGGCACAAAGTGGATCTACCGCAACAAGCAAGATGAAAATGGCCTTGTGGTGAGGAATAAGGCACGGCTTGTAGCTCAAGGCTACACACAGGTTTTGAGGATCCAAAGCATCCTGACAAAGTCTTCAGACTCAATAAGGCCCTCTATGGCCTCAAGCAGGCCCCTCGGGCGTGGTATGATACTTTGAAGGAATTCCTCATGAAGAAAGGCTTCAAACCCGGTTCACTCGACCCTACTCTTTTCACTAAATCTTATGATGGTGAATTGTTTGTGTGCCAAATATATGTTGATGATATTATCTTTGGCTGTACTGACCAACATTATAGTGATGAATTTGCCTATATGATGAGTGAAGAATATCAAATGTCTACGACGGGAGAGTTGAAATTCTTCTTAGGTCTTCAAATTCGTCAACAGCGAAATGACATATTCATATCTCAGGAGAAATACCTCAAGGATGTACTGAGGAAATTCGGCATGCAAGATTGCAAAGGCGTCAAATTCCTATGCCCACAAATGGCCATCTGTGCACTGATGAAAATGGTATTGACTTCGATCAAAAGGTATACCACTCCATGATTGGTTCTTTATTGTATTTATGTGCATCTAGGCCAGATAATATGCTTAGTGTTTGCATGTGTGCCCGATTTCAAGCTACACCGAAGGAATCACACCATAAGGCTGTGAAGCATATTCTTTGATATCTAGCTCACACACCAACACTTGGATTATGGTACCCCAAGGGCTCGGCTTTTGATCTCATTGGATATTCTGACTCTGACTATGCTGGTGATCGTGTGGACTGCAAGTCAACATCTGGTACATGTCATTTCCTCGGACGATCTTTGGTATGTTGGTCCTCGAAGAAACATAACTGCGTATCATTGTCTACTGCTGAAGCTGAGTACATTGCTGCTGGTTCTTGCTGTGCTCAATTATTGTGGATGAAGAAAACTCTCAAGGACTACGGCGTCAACGTGAAGAATGTGCCTCTCTTCTGTGACAATGAGAGTGCCATCAAGATTGCTCACAACCCAGTTCAGCACTCGAAGACAAAGCGCATTCAGATTCGTCATCATTTTCTTCGCGATCATGTGTTGAAGGGCGACATTTCTATTGAGCATGTGAAGACTAAAGAACAGCTAGCCGATATCTTCACAAAGCCCTTGGATGAGAAGAGATTTAGCAAGTTGCGGTGTGAGCTAAATATCCTAGAATCTTCGAATGTTCTTTGAAAAGGACACTCATGCTAACACTTATGCAAAATTGATGACTTAGATGTGCAACACATGAAGAAACGTTTTTCTTCAATCAATGAAAAATAACACTCTAAGTGTGAAGAAATTAATGAAGAATTTGATTCTCAGAACCCTACGACAATTGTACGCGGTGTCTGAAATCATCATTCTTATACGGTGGGTCACGCCACCACAAAAGTTGAAAATCTTCAATTTGAGTTTTTCCTTAGTTTTTTTTGAAATTCCTCAGTTGTTCATATTCTTCAACTTTGCATTGTCTTCACCTTCTCCATCGTTTTTCTTCATTGGCTATAGATATATATATGAGTTTATGTCCTCTACAGCATTCACTTATGGCTAATTCTTCAAGTTGATTTTTCTGCTAAGTGAATGTGATCGGACCCTTCCCCCTCTATGCTATACTCAACCCAATCTATTCACAAATTCTTCATGTGCGTTCTATTTGAAACTCGTTCAAAATCTTCACTGTGTCCTTGTCAGCTGAAGAATTTGCGAACGGAACTTTTAACTTATCTTATCCAAATTTTCGGCTTTGCCGCTCAAACCGTTCCACATCCCACGAAATACTTATCTATTCACCCACGATCTAACATGATCTCCACTTCTCAGTACGTGGGTGACACATGTCAAGCGAATGAGAAGGGTCAGGGGCACGTTCGTCCAATTTCTTCAGGCGAACAGTTTTTCACCATGGCTATAAATACCCCCCTCTCCCCTTCCTCACTTCCTTTACTCCGCTCGATTTCTCTCCAGCTCGAGCTTCTCAAACCCTAGCGCCGCCGCTATTTCATCATCACCGGTGAGGAAGAGCTTCACTGCCTCGACCTCATCACCGCCGTACTTGCGCCGGCCGTGGAAATCTTCACTCCGCCACCCCCGTAGCCGTCTTCCCCCGCCGAGTTAGGGCGTGGAAGATCTGCACAGACGAACTTCACTTCTCCACCTCACAGTTCGTCGTGTTCTTCGTCCAGGGTAATTAAAAGTTACTTTTACTACCCTCTTTGATTCAAATGATTTCTACAAAATCTTCAAAGGTGTTTATTCTTCAAATTTTTGACACACTAAACACCTCACATGTCATATGTTCTTGATTCGTTTCTCTAAGCATCATTTTTCTTCAAGATTCCTCAATTGTGTGGATCTTCGATCTATACAACTCTGGAACCTAAGACAAAGAACGCTTAGTGAAATTCTTCAAGACTCATCTGGTCAAATTCCTCAAACTTGTTTTTTTTAAAAACCTTCTGAGAACGCATATGACCTCTCCAAATTCCTCGCAACTATACTCTGTTCATAGGTACTCATGTCCGCTGCTGAATCACTAGGTTCTCATCAACTTTACTCATTTGCAGCGTTCCTCGAAGAAAAGTTGCATACTTCTTCAGAGAGTTCAATTGTTCAAATTCCTCAACTGAAGAAAATGGCTTATGGAAAGAAGCCACAGAAAGGAGGAAAGAGGCCTGAAATCAATACTGCCTTTGAAATCCCTGAGGACATTTATGCTGGGTACTGCACACCCCCTGAGGAAGATAAAAATCAGCGCAAGGTGCGCATTCAGAGGATAGAGAGGAGATGGGCAAAAGAGTGGAGGGAGTACATGTATGTGACTCCAAAATACATGAAGAAATTCGCTGTTACTCCTCCATGCTCAAGACCACCATTGGCACCTGGCCAAGAAGCAGATCCCACTAGCATCAAGCGCGGTGAGGATTTTCCTGAAGAATGGGCCAAGCGCCAGGCCAAGTTGGCCAAACAGGCAAAAGATGCAGTGAAGAAATTCAACGAAGACTCTACTGCTGCTGCTGCTGCTGCTGAGGCCTCTGTAAGGCCGAAGAAATCCATGGCAAAGAAGCCTGCGCATAAGCCAAGTGCCTCTTCTTCAATGCCCTCACGGCCAATTTCCTCAGCTAAGCCCTCACGGCCAATTCCTCACGCCGCCCCTGCTCCTCCAAAGTCCTCAGCTGCTCCGATCAAATCCTCAGCACCTCTGCATCTTGCCACGTGCCAAAGGACTACAGGCATCTCTATTGCCTCAGGAGCTTCAGCTAGTTCCTCAGCTGCTCCAAATTCTTCAACAGGACCCTCTCTGCTGAAGACAAAGACCACTGCTGGACGAGGCTCTCGCCCAAGTCCACACAAGAAGCAGGTCGCCTTCCAAGTGTCGTCTGAAGAAGACGAAGCTGATGATGAAGAACTTGCTGAAATCATCAGAGATAGGCAAGTCAGGGCCACTAGAGCCAAGGGCACAAATGTGCCTCTGCTTTTGGATCCAAAGTTGATCCTCCACTACATTGATCTCTGGCACAAGGACCCAAACACTCCTATGCCTGACTTCAAGCTGACTCCTAGTCAAAGTCATATGCTGACTGCCTTCATCCAAGAAGAGAAATGGAAATTTGAGAAGGCCAGGCAACTCAAGAAAGCGCAGTACATGAAGGAGAAATTCCTGAAGAACAACGTTGTCTCTATGACAACTGATGAACTTGTAAAGATCCAGTCTGAAATCAAAGTCCTCAGCGATGATTTCAATGCTTACTATGCTGATTGGAAAGGAGCCAAGGTCAGGTTTGTCAAACTGACCAAGATGTTCACCTCAAATGTTGCAGCCCCATTGCAACAAGAAATTCCTCAGGCTGAAGTATCTGCTCAGCCAACTGAAGAACATGCCAGCACCGCTGATGACAATCAGGCTGCTGAAGAAAATATGAGTTCCAGGGCTGATGACTGTATTCCAGCCGCTGATGAAATTGCCAGGGCATCCACTAGTGGTGCGCCTGAAGAAAATGAAGAAGTCAGGGCAACTGCATCAGTTGTGCCTGAAGAAAATCAACCACATTCCTCTGCTCCTCCTGCGCCAACCCCAACTCCAATCCTTCCATCTGCATCAGATGTGAGGAAAGACCAAGGCTGCAGAGCGTGTAGCAGTGAAGAAAAGGAAAGCATCAGCTCCTTCAGATTCTTCAGCACCGAAGAAGATGAAGAAATTGACAAGCTCATTTGCTAATCCAATTGATGCTGTTCCAGTTTCCTCCATGCCATCAAAGGAAGTCGTCCCTTTTGATGAAGAATATGTGATCCCTAGCGGATCTGATGAAGAAAATCCTTCTGCTGCTTCGTAAGAGCAGATGGATGAAGAAATTGAAGTGGATAAAATCCCTTCAACCCCCACAGTTTCCTCGCCTATGCCTTAGTTTTCTGCTGAAGAGGCTGGCGTTGAAGAAATGGAAGATGAAGATGTGGACATTGGCTGTACCACACCAGTGATGAATGATGACTTCTGGGAAAGTCAGCACCCCAACTCTCCACTCTTCACTCCATTGCAACATATTCCTCAGTCCCCAGCAACTACAGTTCAAATGGGATCTGATGAAGCTCATGAAGACATTCCAGCCGCCAGTGCTGAAGAAAATGAAAATGAAGAATTGAAGAACCAGGCTGCCACTGAAGAGGAACCAGAAATTCCTCAGCCTGAAGAACCTGAGATTGCGATTCCTGAGGTTGTCATGCAACTGACTGACACTCCTCTGCCCAAGCCAAAGGATCCATTCTCAAGGAAGCAAAAATGCAAGGCTGATCATTTCTTCGGCGAGCACGTATTCTTCACAGACTACAACCCCTATGACTCTGCTCGCATTAGGAAGAGGCGTTTCTGGACTACTAGCCAGGCAAATTTTTATTCCTCAGTGCTGTTCAACAAAGACAAAGTCTTCGATCACGAGCACATTCCTCACGTGGATATGGAATCTCTGCCATGCTTCGTGCCAGTCCTCAGTGTTCTTTACGATGCTGGACTGTTAAATTTCTGACTGATATATGTGATTGGAATGAAGAGCTTATTCTTCAATTTTATGCAACGCTGCACATCACCGGCAACTCTGAAGACGTGAATTCATGGGTGCTGGACTGGATGTCTGAAAACACTCACTACAAAGCACCAGCTACTGAATTGCTTCATGCTTTGCCTCCCAGTCCGCCCCTTGAAGGTGCTTGTTGCGTCTACAATGAACCTGAGCTTACCAATCACTACATGCAAGTGCTGATGAAGCCTTTAAAGCCAGGTCAGGCCCCAAGAACAAAATTCCTTGTGAAGGAATTGCTGTATGTGCCTCGGACTGTCTATCGCATTTTGATGAAGACATTGAGTCCTATCAAGGGCCACGACTCAAATGAAGAAGTCGTTGGCATCATGAAGAATCTGCTTTTCAATATCATTCATGGCGTTCCTGTCAACTTCCATGCTTTGTTCGTGAGGACTCTGGCCAATGTCGCAATGTCACCGTTTGAGTTGAAGCCTTATGCTCCGTGGATTATGAGATTCATCAGAACAAGGTCTTCACTCAACTACAAAGCTGATACACTGAACCATTGCAGCTACTTGCCCCCGATTGAAGTCCTCAAACGGACATTTTCCTCAGCTGATGAAAAGGGCAAGGCTACTGCTGTAATTGATGAAGGCATTCGTCCATTGGATGGTCAATTTCGCAAGGCTGCATCCTACTCCACCAATGATGACTCTGCCACCCATGACTCTGCCGCCAACGCACCCAAGCAAAATCCTCAAGGCACAGCTCCCAGGGTGATGACTGACCGTGAGCTTCTCCTCGGTCTTCACCAGAAGGTTGATCGCAATCACAAATGGGTCAAGCGTCAGTTTGGTTCAATGCTTCACAACATGACAGCTACCCACAATGCAATGAAGAAAAACCACTACTACCTTCATGAAACCCTCAACCGCACCTAGGCTGTTCTGTCGCACATATGTGGTGAAGAAGATCTGAAGAAAATGGGTCTCAAGGAAGATTTTGACCGGGCTGCACCTCCTCCGAAGAAGTACAAGAAGGTCAAGGTTCCTTCCTTGGTGGCCAACTCCTATTCTTCAAAAGTATGCATAGCAGAACACAAGCATAGTCATCATGATGAAATGAAGACAAGCACAGAGTACAGAAAGCGTAAACACAGGATAACACAGGTTGAAGACAAACAGACTGAAGAAATTGAATTGAGGAAATTGAGAAAGTCTTCAGTCAATGTCTTCAAACACAGATATGAACAAGCATACAACACAGTAATGAAGAAATGAAAGAGTTGAGGAAATAGAACCAGTTGGCTTGGTGAAGACAATGATTTGGTAGACCCATTGTTGGGGTCGTTTGTTGTAGTAGGGCCTGCTGCAGTGTCATCCAAGTCTTCATGCTCGTCGGTGTCGCGCGATGAAGAATAGGAGCTGGCCACCAAGGAAGGAACCTTGACCTTCTTGTACTTCTTCGGAGGAGGTGCAACCCGGTCAACATCTTCCTTGAGACCCATTTTCTTCAGATCTTCTTCACCATATATGTGCGACAGTACAGCCCAGGTGCGGTTGAGGGTTTCATGAAGGTAGTAGTGGTTTTTCTTCATTGCATTGTGGGTAGTAGTCATGTTGTGAAGCATTGAACCAAACAGACGCTTGACCCATTTGTGATTGCGATCAACCTTTTGGTGAAGACCGAGGAGAAGCTCACGGTCAGTCATCACCCTGGGAGCTGTGCCTTGAGGATTTTGCTTGGGTGCGTTGGCGGCAGAGTCATGGGTGGCAGAGTCATCATTGGTGGATTAGGATGCAGCCTTGCGAAATTGACCATCCAATGGACGAATGCCTTCATCAATTACAGCAGTAGCCTTGCCCTTTTCATCAGCTGAGGAAAATGTCCATTTGAGGACTTCAATCGGGGACAAGTAGCTGCAATGGTTCAGTGCATCAGCTTTGTAGTTGAGTGAAGACCTTGTTCTGATGAATCTCATAATCCACGGAGCATAAGGCTTCAACTCAAACGGTGACATTGCGACATTGGCCAGAGTCCTCACGAACAAATCATGGAAGTTGACGGGAACGCCATGAATGATATTGAAAAGCAAATTCTTCATGATGCCAACGACTTCTTATTCATTTGAGTCGTGTCCCTTGATAGGACTCAATGTCTTTGTCAAAATGCGATAGACAGTCCGAGGCACATACAACAATTCCATCACAAGGAATTTTGTTCTTGGGGCCTGACCTGGCTTCAAAGGCTTCATCAGCACTTGCATGTAGTGATTGGTAAGCTCAGATTCATTGTAGACGCAACAAGCACCTTCAAGGGGCGGACTGAGAGGCAAAGCACGAAGCAATTCAGTAGCTGGTGCTTTGTAGTGAGTGTTTTCAGACATCCAGTCCAGCACCCATGAATTCACGTCTTCAGAGGTGCCGGTGATGTGAAGTGTTGCATAAAATTGAAGAATTATCTCTTCATTCCAATCACATATGTCAGTGCAGAAATTTAACAATCCAGCGTCGTGAAGAACACTTAGGACTGGCACAAAGCATGGCAGAGATTCCATATCCACGTGAGGAATGTGCTCAGGATCGAAGACTTTGTCTTTGTCGAACAGCACTAAGGAATAGAAATTTGCCTGGCTGGCAGTCCAGAAACGCCTCTTCCTTATGCGAGCAGAGTCATAAGGGTTGTACTCAGTGAAGAATACGTGCTCGCCGAAGAAATCATCAGCCTTGGATTTTTGCTTCCTTGAGAATGGATCCTTTGGCTTGGGCAGAGGAGTGTCAGTCAGTTGCATGATGACCTCAGGAATCGCAATCTCAGGTTCTTCAGGCTGAGGAATTTCTGGTTCTTCTTCAGTGGTAGCCTGATTCTTCAATTCTTCATTCTCATTTTCTTCAGCACTAGCGGCTGGAATGTCTTCATGAGCTTCATCAGATCCCATTTGAACTGTAGTGACTGGGGACTGAGGAATTTGCTATAGTGGAGTGAAGAGTGGAGAATTGGGATGCTGACTTTCGCAAAAGTCATCATTCATCACTGGTGTGGTACAGCCAATGTCCACATCTTCATCTTCCACTTCTTCAACGCCAGCCTCTTCAGCTGTGAACTGAGGCATAGGCGAGGAAACAACTGGTGTTGAAGGGATTTGATCCGCTTCAATTTCTTCATCCATCTGCTCTGACGAAGCAGCAGAAGGATTTTCTTCATCAGATCCACTAGGGATCTCATATTCTTCATCAAAAGGGATGATTTCCTTTGATGGCATGGAGGAAACTAGAACAACATCAATTGTATTAGCAAATGAACTGGTCAAAGGCTTCATCTTCTTCGGAGCTGAAGAATCTGAAGTAGCTGATGCTTTCCTTTTCTTTACAGCTGCACGCTCTGCAGCCTTGGTCTTCTTCAAATCTGATGCAGATGGAAGGATCGGAGTTGGGGTAGGCGCAGGAGGAGCAGAGGAATTTGGTTTAGTTTCTTCAGGCACAACTGATGCAGTTGCCCTGACCTCGTCATTTTCTTCAGGCGCACCACTAGTGGATGCCCTCGCAATTTCTTCAGCGGCTGGAATGCAGTCATCAGCCATGGAACTCACATTTTCTTCAGCAGCCTGATTATCATCAGCGGTGCTGGCATGTTCTTCAGTTGGCTGAGCAGATGCATCAGCCTGAGGAATTTCTTGTTGCGATGGGGCTGCAACATTGGTGGTGAACCTCTCAGTCAGTTTAACAAACCTGACCTTGGCTCCTTTCCAATCAGCATAGTAAGCGTTGAAATCATCGCTGAGGACTTTGATTTCAGACTGGATCTTTACAAGTTCATCAGTTGTCATAGAGACAACGTTGTTCTTCAGGAACTTCTCCTTCCTGTACTGTGCTTTCTTGAGCTGCCTGGCCTTCTCATATTTCCATTTTTCTTCTTGGATGAAATGGGTCAGCATGTGACTTTGGCCAGGTGTCAACTTGCAATGAGGCATAGGAGTGTTTGGGTGCTTGTGCCAGAGGTCAATGTAGTCGAGGATCAACTTTGGATCCAAAAGCAGTGGCACATCTGTGCCTTTGGCTCTAGCGGCCCTGACTTGCCTATCTTTGATGATCTCAGCAAGTTCTTCATCATCAACTTCGTCTTCTTCAAACGGCACTTGGAAGGCGACCTGCTTCTTGTGAGAACTTGGGCGAGAGCCACGTCCAGCAGTGGTCTTTGTCTTCAGCAGAGAGGGTCCTGTTGAAGAATTTGGTGCAGCTGAGGAACTAGCCGAAGCTGCTGAGGCAATGGAGATGCCTGTAGTCCTTTGGCACATGGCGAGATGCACAGGTGCTAAGGATTTTGTCGGAGCAGCTGAGGACTTTGGAGGAGCAGGAGCGGCTTGAGGAATTGGCCGTGAGGGCTTAGCTGAGGAAATTGGCCGTGATGGCATTGAAGAAGAAGCACTTGGCTTATGCGCAGGCTTCTTTGCCATGGATTTCTTCGGCCTTACAGAGGCCTCAGCAGCAGCAGCAGCAGTAGAGTCTTCGTTGAATTTCTTCACTGCATCTTTTGCCTGTTTGGCCAACTTGGCCTGGCGCTTGGCCCATTCTTCAGGAAAATCCTCACCGCGCTTGATGCTAGTGGGATCTGCTTCTTGGCCAGGTGCCAATGGTGGTCTTGAAGAATTTCACTAAGCGTTCTTTGTCTTAGGTTCCAGAGTTGTATAGATCAAAGATCCACACAATTGAGGAATCTTGAAGAAAAATGATGCTTAGTGAAACGAATCAAGAACAGATGATATGTGAGGTGTTTAGTGTGTGAGGATTTGAAGAAAAACACCTTTGAAGATTTTGTAGTAAACATTTAAATCAAAGAGGGCAGTAAAAGTAACTTTTAATTACCCTGAACGAAGAACACGACGAACTGGGATGTGGAGAAGTGAAGCTCGTCTGTGCAGATCTTTCACGCCCTAACTTGGCGGAGGAAGACGGCTACGGCGGCGGCAGAGTGAAGATTTCCGTGGCCGGCGCGAGTACGGCGGCGACGAGGTCGAGGCAGTGAAGCTCTTCCTCACCGGCGACGATGATTGAGCGGCGGCGCTAGGGTTTGAGAAGCTCGAGCTGGAGAGAGGTCGAGCGGAGTAAAAGAAGTGAGGAAGGGGAGAGGGGGTATTTATAGCCACGGTGAAAAACTGTTCGCCCGAAGAAATTGGACGAACGTGCCCCTCACCCTTCTCATTCGCTTGACATGTGTCACCCACGTATTGAGAAGTGGAGATCGTGTTAGATCGTGGGTGAATGAATAAGTATATCGTGGGAAGCGGAACGGTTTGAGCGGCAAAGCCGAAAATTTGGATAAGATAAGTTAAAAGTTCCGTTCGCAAATTCTTCAGCTGACAAGGACACAGTGAAGATTTTGAACGAGTTTCAAATAGAACGCACATGAAGAATTTGTGAATAGATTGGGTTGAGTATAGCATAGAGGGGGAAGGGTCCGATCACATTCACTTAGCAGAAAAACCAACTTGAAGAATTAGCCATAAGTGAATGCTGTAGAGGACAGAAACTCATATATATATATAGCTAATGAAGAAAAACGATGGAAACAGTGAAGATTTTGCAAAGTTGAAGAATATGAACAACTGAGGAATTTCAAAACTGAGAAAAAAACTCAAATTGAAGATTTTCAACTTTTGTGGTGGCGTGACCCACCGTATAAGAATGATGATTTCAGACACCGCGTACAATTGTCGTAGGGTTCTGAGAATCAAATTCTTCATTAATTTCTTCACACTTAGAGTGTTATTCTTCATTGATTGAAGAAAAACGTTTCTTCATGTGTTGCACATCTAAGTCATCATTTTTGCATAAGTGTTAGGATGAGTGTCCTTTTCAAAGAACATTCTAAGATTCTAGGATATTTAGCTCACACTGCAACTTGCTAAATCTCTTCTCATCCAAGGGCTATGTGAAGATATCGGCTAGCTGTTCTTCAGTCTTCACGTGCTCAATGGAAATGTCGCCCTTCAACACATGACCGCGAAGAAAATGATGACGGATCTGAATGTGCTTTGTCTTCGAGTCCTGAACTGGGTTGTGAGCAATCTTGATGGCACTCTCATTGTCACAGAAGAGAGACACATTCTTCACGTTGACGCCGTAGTCCTTGAGAGTTTGCTTCATCCACAGGAATTGAGCATAGCAAGAACCAGCAGCAATGTACTCAGCTTCAGCAGTAGACAGTGATACGCAGTTCTGCTTCTTCGAGGACCAACAAACCAAAGATCGTCCGAGGAAATGACATGTACCAGATGTTGACTTGCGATCCACACGATCACCAGCATAGTCAGAGTCAGAATATCCAACGAGATCAAAAGCTGAGCCCTTGGGGTACCATAATCCTAGTGTTGGTGTGTGAGCTAGATATCGAAGAATATGTTTCACAGCCTTATGGTGGGATTCCTTCGGTGTAGCTTGAAATCGGGCACACATGCAAACACTAAGCATAATATCTGGCCTAGATGCACATAAGTACAATAAAGAACCAATCATGGAGCGGTATACCTTTTTATTGAAGTCAATACCATTTTCATCAGTGCACAGATGGCCATTTGTCGGCATCAGAATTTTGACGCCTTTGCAATCTTGCATGCTGAATTTCCTTAGTACATCCTTGAGGTATTTCTCCTGAGATATGAATACGCCATTGCGCTGTTGACGAATTTGAAGACCTAAGAAGAATTTAACCTCTCCCATCATAGACATTTGATATTCTTCACTCATCATATAGGCAAATTCATCACTATAACGTTGGTCAGTACATCCAAAGATGATATCATCAACATATATTTGGCATACAAACAATTCATCATCATATGATTTAGTGAAAAGAGTAGGGTCGAGTGAACCGGGTTTGAAGCCTTTCTTCATGAGGAATTCCTTCAAAGTATCATACCACGCCCGAGGGGCCTGCTTGAGGCCATAGAGGGCCTTATTTAGTGTGAAGACTTTGTCAGGATGCTTAGGATCTTCAAAACCTGGGGGTTGAGCAACATATACTTCTTCCTCAAGCTTACCATTGAGGAATGCACTTTTCACATCCATTTGATATAAAGTGATATCATGATGGTTAGCATAAGCAAGTAATATGCGAATAGCTTCAAGTCTAGCAACAGGTGCAAAAGTTTCATCGAAATCAATTCCTTCAACCTGTGTGTAGCCTTGAGCTACTAACCGTGCCTTATTCCTCACCACAAGGCCATTTTCATCTTGCTTGTTGCGGTAGATCCACTTTGTGCCAATGATATTGTGTTTGCGAGGATCTGGACGATTGACCAGTTCCCAAACGTTGTTGAGATCGAACTGATGTAATTCTTCTTGCATGGCCTGAATCCACTCAGGCTCCAGAAATGCTTCATGTACCTAAGTGGGCTCTCTGATAGAGACAAAAGCATAGTGCCCACAAAAGTTAGATAAATGTGAAGCTTTTGAGCGTGTGAGAGGACCTGGTGCTTCAATGTCATCGATGATCTTCTCAACTTGCACTTCTTTAGCAACGCGAGGATGAGTAGGTTGTCGTCGAGGAATTTGATCAGCATTTTCTTCGGCAATTTCTTCAGGTGCATTAGCTCGACGTTCTTCATGTTCTGGAATGAATTCTTCAGCAGATTCTTCAGTAGGAATGGCATCCTCAGTAGCCTTGAACTTGATAGTTTCCTCAGGTGCTGGTTCATCTATCACAGAGGTAGGTGCTCTCTTTGCGAGCCATTAGGTTCATCGAACCGCACATCTATAGTTTCAACAACCTTGTGAAGAACCGTGTTGAAGACTCTATAGGTGTGGGAGTCCTTTCCGTAACCAAGCATAAAACCTTCATGTGCTTTCGGTGCAAATTTAGCATTGTGATGAGGATCTCTAATCCAACATTTAGCACCGAAGACTTTTAAATAACTCACATTGGGTTTCTCGTCAGTGAGGAGTTCATAGGAAGTCTTCTTGAAGAATTTGTGAAGATATACCCTGTTGATGATGTGGCACGCAGTATAAATTGCCTCAATCCAGAAGTGACGAGGTGTCTTGTACTCATCAAGCATAGTCTTGTACTCAATCCAGAATTTGTGAAGATATACCCTGTTGAAGACTGAGGAGAAGCTCACGGTCAGTCATCACCCTGGGTGCTGTGCCTTGAGGATTTTGCTTGGGTGCGTTGGCGGCAGAGTCATGGGTGGCAGAGTCATCATTGGTGGAGTAGGATGCAGCCTTGCAAAATTGTCAATCCAATGGACGAATGCCTTCATCAATTACAGCCGTAGCCTTGCCCTTTTCATCAGCTGAGGAAAATGTCCGTTTGAGGACTTCAATCGGAGGCAAGTAGCTGCAATGGTTCAGTGTATCAGCTTTATAGTTGAGTGAAGACCTTGTCCTGAGGAATCTCATAATCGAAGGTGCATAAGGCTTCAGCTCAAACGGTGACATAGCGACATTGGCCAGAGTCCTCATGAAGAAATCATGGAAGTTGACGGGAACGCCATGAATGATACTGAAAAGCAGATTCTTCATGATGCCAACGACTTCTTAATTTGAGTCGTGGCCCTTGATAGGACTCAATGTCTTTGTCAAAATGCGATAGACAGTCCGAGGCACATACAACAATTCCTTCACAAGGAATTTTGTTCTTGGGGCCTGACCTGGCTTCAAAGGCTTCATCAGCACTTGCATGTAGTGATCGGTAAGCTCAGGTTCATTGTAGACGCAACAAGCACCTTCAAGGGGCGGACTGAGAGGCAAAGCACGAAGCAATTCAGTAGTTGGTGCTTTGTAGTGAGTGTTTTCAGACATCCAGTCCAGCACCCATGAATTCACGTCTTCAGAGTTGCCGATGATGTGCACTGTTGCATAAAATTGAAGAATTAGCTCTTCATTCCAATCACATATGTCAGTGCAGAAATTTAACAATCCAGCGTCGTGAAGAACACTTAGGACTGGCACGAAGCATGGCAGAGATTCCATATCCATGTGAGGAATGTGCTCATGATCGAAGACTTTGTCTTTGTCGAACAGCACTGAGGAATAGAAATTTGCCTGGCTGGCAGTCCAGAGACGCCTCTTCCATATGCGAGCAGAGTCATAAGGGTTGTACTCGGTGAAGAATACGTGCTCGCCGAAGAAATCATCAGCCTTGAATTTTTGCTTCCTTGAGAATGGATCCTTTGGCTTGGGCAGACGAGTGTCAGTCAGTTGCATGATGACCTCAGGAATCGCAATCTCAGGTTCTTCAGGCTGAGGAATTTCTGGTTCTTCTTCAGTGGCAGCCTGGTTCTTCAATTCTTCATTCTCATCTTCTTCAGCACTAGCGGCTGGAATGTCTTCATGACCTTCATCAGATCCCATTTGTACTGTAGTGACTGGGGACTGAGGAACTTGCTGCAGTGGAGTGAAGAGTGGAGAATTGGGATGCTGACTTTCGCAAAAGTCATCATTCATCACTGGTGTGGTACAGCCAATGTCCACATCTTCATCTTCCATTTCTTCAACGCCAGCCTCTTCAGCTGTGAACTGAGGCATAGGCGAGGAAACAACTGGTGTTGAAGGGATCTGATCCGCTTCAATTTCTTCATCCATCTGCTCTGATGAAGCAGCCGAAGGATTTTCTTCATCAGATCCGCTAGGGATCTCATATTCTTCATCAAAAGGGATGATTTCCTTTGATGGCATGGAGGAAACTGGAACAACATCAATTGGATTAGCAAATGAACTGGTCAAAGGCTCCATCTTCTTCGGAGCTGAAGAATCTGAAGTAGCTGATGCTTTCTTTTTTTCACAGCTGCACGCTCTGCAGCCTTGGTCTTCTTCACATCTGATGCAGATGGAAGGATCGGAGTTGGGGTAGGCGCAGGAGGAGCAGAGGAATTTGGTTCAGTTTCTTCAAGCACAACTGATGCAGTTGCCCTGACCTCGTCATTTTCTTCACGCGCACCACTAGTGGATGCCCTGGCAATTTCTTCAGCGGGTGGAATGCAGTCATCAGCCCTGGAACTCACATTTTCTTCAGCAGCCTGATTATCATCAGCGGTGCTGGCATGTTCTTCAGTTGGCTGAGCAGATGCATCAGCCTGAGGAATTTCTTGTTGCGATGGGGCTGCAACATTGGTGGTGAACCTCTCAGTCAGTTTAACAAACCTGACCTTGGCTCCTTTCCAATCAGCATAGTAAGCGTTGAAATCATCGCTGAGGACTTTGATTTTAGACTGGATCTTTACAAGTTCATCAGTTGTCATAGAGACAACGTTGTTCTTCAGGAACTTCTCCTTCCTGTACTGTGCTTTCTTGAGTTGCCTGGCCTTCTCATATTTCCATTTTTCTTCTTGGATGAAATGGGTCAGCATGTGACTTTGGCCAGGTGTCAACTTGAAATGAGGCATAGGAGTGTTTGGGTCCTTGTGCCAGAGGTCAATGTAGTCGAGGATCAACTTTGGATCCAAAAGCAGTGGCACATCTGTGCCTTTAGCTCTAGCGGCCCTGACTTGCCTATCTCTGATGATCTCAGCAAGTTCTTCATCATCAGCTTCGTCTTCTTCAGACGGCACTTGGAAGGCGGCCTACTTCTTGTGAGGACTTGGGCGAGAGCCACGTCCAGCAGTGGTCTTTGTCTTCAGCAGAGAGGGTCCTGTTGAAGAATTTGGTGCAGCTGAGGAACTAGCCGAAGCTCCTGAGGCAATGGAGATGCCTGTAGTCCTTTGGCACGTGGGGAGATGCACAGGTGCTGAGGATTTTGTCGGAGCAGCTGAGGACTTTGTTGGAGCAGGAGCGGCTTGAGGAATTGGCCGTGAGGGCTTAGCTGAGGAAATTGGCCGTGATGGCATTGAAGAAGAAGCACTTGGCTTGTGCGCAGGCTTCTTTGCCATGGATTTCTTCGGCCTTACAGAGGCCTCAGCAGCAGCAGCAGCAGTAGAGTCTTCGTTGAATTTCTTCACTACTTCCTTAGCCTGTTTGGCCAACTTGGCCTGGCGCTTGGCCCATTCTTCAGGAAAATCCTCACCGCGCTTGATGCTAGTGGGATCTACCTCTTTGCCAGGTGCCAATGGTGGTCTTGAGCATGGAGGAGTAACAGCAAATTTCTTCATGTATTTTGGAGTCACATACCTGTACTCCCTCCACTCTTTTGCCCATCTCCTTTCTATCCTCTGAATGCGCACCTTGCGCTGATTTTTATCTTCCTCAGGGGGTGTGCAGTACCCAGCATAAATGTCCTCAGGGATTTCAAAGGCAGTATTGACCTCAGGCCTCTTTCCTCCTTTCTGTGGCTTCTTTCCATCAGCCATTTTCTTCAGTTGAGGAATTTGAAGAATTGAACTCTCTGAAGAAGTATGCAACTTTTCTTCGAGGAACGTTGCAAATGAGTTAAGTTGATGAGAACCTAGTGATTCAGCAGCGGACATGAGTACCTGTGAACAGAGTATAGTTGCGAGGAATTTGGAGAGGTCATATGCGTTCTCAGAAGGTTTTTCAAAAAGAACAAGTTTGAGGAATTTGACCAGATGAGTCTTGAAGAATTTCACTAAGCGTTCTTTGTCTTAGGTTCTAGAGTTGTATAGATCGAAGATCCACACAATTGAGCAATCTTGAAGAAACATGATGGTTAGAGAAACAAATCAAGAACAGATGATATGTGAGGTGTTTAGTGTGTGAGGATTTGAAGAAAAACACCTTTGAAGATTTTGTAGTAAACATTTGAATCAAAGAGGGCAGTAAAAGTAACTTTTAATTACCCTGAATGAAGAACACGACGAACTAGGATGTGGAGAAGTGAAACTCGTCTGTGCAGATCTTCCACGCCCTAACTTGGCGGAGGAAGACGGCTACGTCGGCGGCGTAGTGAAGATTTCCGCGGCCGGCGCGAGTACGGCGGCTACGAGGTCGAGGCAGTGAAGCTCTTCCTCACCGGCGACGATGATGTAGCGGCGGCGCTAGGGTTTGAGAAGCTCGAGCTGGAGAGAGGTCGAGCGGAGTAAAAGAAGTGGGGAAGGGGAGAGGGGGTATTTATAGCCACGGTGAAAAACTGTTCGCCCAAAGAAGTTGGACGAACGTGCCTTTGACCCTTCTCATTCGCTTGACATGTGTCACCCACGTACTGAGAAGTGTAGATCGTGTTAGATCATGGGTGAATGGATATGAAGATTTTGAACGAGTTTCAAATAGAACGCACATGAAGAATTTGTGAATAGATTGGGTTGAGTATAGCATAGAGGGGGAAGGGTCCGATCACATTCACTTAGCAGAAAAACCAACTTGAAGAATTAGCCATAAGTGAATGCTGTAGAGGACATAAACTCATATATATATATATAGCTAATGAATAAAAACGATGGAAACAGTGAAGATTTTGCAAAGTTGAAGAATATGAACAACTGAGGAATTTCAAAACTGAGAAAAAAACTCAAATTGAAGATTTTCAACTTTTGTGGTGGCGTGACCCACCGTATAAGAATGATGATTTCAGACACCGCGTACAATTGTCGTAGGGTTCTGAGAATCAAATTCTTCATTAATTTCTTCACACTTAGAGTGCTATTCTTCATTGATTGAAGAAAAACGTTTCTTCATGTGTTGCACATCTAAGTCATCAGTTTTGCATAAGTGTTAGGATGAGTGTCCTTTTCAAAGAACATTCGAAGATTCTAGGATATTTAACTCACACTGCAACTTGCTAAATCTCTTCTCATCCAAGGGCTTTGTGAAGATATCGGCTAGCTGTTCTTCAGTCTTCACATGCTGAATGGAAATGTCGCCCTTCAACACATGATCGCGAAGAAAATGATGACGGATCTGAATGTGCTTTGTCTTCGAGTGCTGAACTGGGTTGTGAGCAATCTTGATGGCACTCTCATTGTCACGGACGAGAGGCATATTCTTCACATTGACGCCGTAGTCCTTGAGAGTTTGCTTCATCTACAACAATTGAGCACAGCAAGAACCAGCAGCAATGTACTCAGCTTCAGCAGTAGACAGTGATACGCAGTTCCGCTTCTTCGAGGACCAACAGACCAAAGATCATCCGAGGAAATGACATGTACCAGATGTTGACTTGCGATCCACACGATCACCAGCATAGTCAGAGTCAGAATATCCAACGAGATCAAAAGCCGAGCCGTTGGGGTACCATAATCCTAGTGTTGGTGTGTGAGCTAGATATCGAAGAATATGTTTCACAGCCTTATGGTGTGATTCCTTCGGTGTAGCTTCAAATCGGGCACACATGCAAACACTAAGCATAATATCTAGCCTAGATGCACATAAGTACAATAAAGAACCAATCATGGAGCGGTATACCTTTTGATCGAAGTCAATACCATTTTCATCAGTGCACAGATGGCCATTTGTGGGCATCGGAATTTTGACGCCTTTGCAATCTTGCATGCTGAATTTCCTCAGTACATCCTTGAGGTATTTCTCCTGAGATATAAATACGCCATTGCGCTGTTGACGAATTTGAAGACCTAAGAAGAATTTAACCTCTCCCATCATAGACATTTGATATTCTTCACTCATCATATAGGCAAATTCATCACTATAACGTTGGTCAGTACATCCAAAGATGATATCATCAACATATATTTGGCATACAAACAATTCATCATCATATGATTTAGTGAAAAGAGTAGGGTCGAGTGAACCGGGTTTGAAGCCTTTCTTCATGAGGAATTCCTTCAAAGTATCATACCACGCCCGAGGGGCCTGCTTGAGGCCATAGAGGGCCTTATTTAGTGTGAAGACTTTGTCAGGATGCTTAGGATCTTCAAAACCTGGGGGTTGAGCAACATATACTTCTTCCTCAAGCTTACCATTGAGGAATGCACTTTTCACATCCATTTGATATAAAGTGATATCATGATGGTTAGCATAAGCAAGTAATATGCGAATAGCTTCAAGTCTAGCAACAGGTGCAAAAGTTTCATCGAAATCAATTCCTTCAACCTGTGTGTAGCCTTGAGCTACTAACCGTGCCTTATTCCTCACCACAAGGCCATTTTCATCTTGCTTGTTGCGGTAGATCCACTTTGTGCCAATGATATTGTGTTTGTGAGGATCTGGACGATTGACCAGTTCCCAAACGTTGTTGAGCTGGAACTGATGTAATTCTTCTTGCATGGCCTGAATCCACTCAGGCTCCAGAAATGCTTCATCTACCTTAGTGGGCTCTGCGATAGAGACAAAATCATAGTGCCCACAAAAGTTAGATAAATCTGAAGCTTTTGAGCATGTGAGACGACCTGGTGCTTCAATGTCATCGATGATCTTCTCAACTTGCACTTCTTTAGCAACGCGAGGATGAGTAGGTTGTCGTCGAGGAATTTGATTAGCATTTTCTTAACCACCATTTTCTTCAGCAATTTCTTCAGGTGCATTAGCTCGACGTTCTTCATGTTCTGGAATGAATTCTTCAGCAGATTCTTCAGTAGGAATGACATCCTCAGTAGCCTTGAACTTGATAGTTTCCTCAGGTGCTGGTTCATCTATCACAGAGGGTAGGTGCTCTCTTTGCGAGCCATTAGTTTCATCGAACCGCACATCTACAGTTTCAACAACCTTATGAAGAACGTTGTTGAAGACTCTGTAGGTGTGCGAGTCCTTTCCATAACCAAGCATAAAACCTTCATGTGCTTTCGGTGCAAATTTAGCATTGTGATGAGGATCTCTAATCCAACATTTAGCACCGAAGACTTTGAAATAACTCACATTGGGTTTCTTGTCAGTGAGGAGTTCATAGGCAGTCTTCTTGAAGAATTTGTGAAGATATACCCTGTTGATGATGTGGCACGCAATATAAATTGCCTCAATCCAGAAGTGACAAGGCGTCTTGTACTCATCAAGCATAGTGCAAGCCATCTCAACAAGAGTTCTGTTCTTGCGCTCCACGAAGCCATTCTGCTGAGGAGTATAAGGAGCAGATAACTCATGAGTAATACCAAGCTCATCAAGATAGTCATCAAGACCAGAATTCTTGAACTCAGTTCCATTGTCACTTCTGATGTGCTTGATCTTCACACCAAAGTTGGTTGAAGCCCTCGAGGAAAATCGTTTGAAGACTTCCTGCACTTCATGTTTGTAAGTAACAATGTGTACCCATGTGTAACGAGAGTAATCATCAACAATAACAAGCCCATAGAGAGATGCGTCATTTGTGACAGCTGAGTAATGGTTAGGACCAAGTAGGTCCATGTGAAGCAATTCAAATGGTCGAGTAGTGGTCATGATAGTCTTCGCTGGATGCTTAGCCTTGGTCATCTTTCCAGCTTCACAAGCTCCACACAAGTGATCATTGAGGAATTTGACATTCTCAATGCCAATGACTTGCTTCTTCTTTGCAAGCATGTGCAAATTCCTCATGCCTGCATGACCAAGTCGTCGATGCCATAGCCAACCTTCTGAAGCTTTTGCGAGTAGGCACACGGCCGGTTGCGGTCCTGTAGAGAAATCAACAATATACAAGTCTCCTCTCCTAAAGCCTTCGAAGACTTTGGAATTGTCAGCTTCCATAACCACAACACAACGATACTTGCCAAAGACAACTACCATATCAAGATCACAAAGCATTGAGACAGACATGAGGTTGTATCCTAAGGACTCGACAAGCATGACTTGATCCATGTGTCGATCCTTTGTGATCGCAACCTTACCTAGACCCAATACCCGACTTTTGCCTTTGTTAGCGAAGATGATATGCTTCGGATGCGATGGTGATAAGGGAGCATCAATCAATAGATTCTTGTCACCAGTCATGTGATTTGTACATCCACTATCGAGGACCCACTCAGTGGCTTTGGGTTGATCATCCTGCAGATGAATTAGTGCAGCTTACGAACTTCATATACTTCATCAGTGAAGAATATGACATCACAATTCATCAGACCAATTTCATCAAGCAATGCAACAGTTAAAAACAGTATGAGGACGTGAGAAATGAAAGTTTATTTCTTCATGATTAGCCTGCGTCCTTTCAGGCACTCTTCAGGTCTCTAGCAAATTCTTCAGACGTTTGAGCACGTCTGGAGACCTGACCCTACAGAAGATATTAGTGCTTTTTCTTCACCACCCACATCTGAAGGGGTGGCAAAGAGTTCATCACTCTGCGAGCTCCATACGAAAAAGGTGGCATAGAAGCCAATCCATTTCGTTTCACATAAGAGAAGTTAGGGTAAGCATATGAATAAGCAGAGAAATTCTTCGAGGACTTATGAACATAATGATTAGAAGAATAATGCTCATATTCATAGCCCTTGGCTCTACCCTGCGAAACAGAGTTGTTAGCACGATGATGTTCATATGAGGACTTTGATCCTCTTGAGGAATATGATCCATGTGAGGAATTTGGTCCGTATGAGGACTTGGATCCATATGAAGAATTTGGTCCATATGAAGAATTTGATCTGGGGTTCCTAATCTTCACATGTGGTGTCATGAGGACATTCACCTGAAGACTTTCAAGGCACCTTTTGGGAACCCAGATTTTCTTCATAGGGGAACCGTTCCTGCAGTTAGTGCCAACATATCTAGCAAATACTTCACCATTCTGATTTTTGAACTGTTTACAGTTGGAGTCAAATGACTCATCAGAAGAATGAGAAGATTCACATGTAAAGCCAGATAAATTTGATGGATCAACTGGAGGTCCCTTTGCAGCAACCCATGAGGTTTTGGGGTACTGCTCAGGCTTCCAATATGTACCATCAGCATTGAGTTTCCTCTCAAAGGCAATACCCTCTTTCCTAGGGTTTCTGTTGAGGATCTGCTTTTTAAGCACATCACAAAGAGTCTGATGCCCTTTGAGGCTTTTGTACATGCCTGTCATGTACAATTCCTTCAGCCCTGCATCGTTAGTGATACTAGCAATGTCCTCAGATGAGGAATTAATGATAGCAGAGACAGTTGAGGAATTTGTAGCATTAGAAGCATTTGAACATTCAGGTGAAGAATTAGCAGATTCATGTTCAATGCATTTCAAACATGGAGGAACAAATTCTACCTAAGCAGCGCTGATTTATTGAGCAAGTAATGAATCGCGCTCCTTCTGAAGATCTTCATAACTCAGTTTTAGCTTCTCAAGATCTTGCTTTCTTTGAAGAAATTCATAAGAAAACTTCTCATGATCAGACAAGAGAGTGTTATGATGACCTTGAAGGTTGTCAAACCTAGTCTGAAGTCTCTGAAGATTTTCAGTCAAGGTTTTAGTGCGATCCATTTCTTCACCCAACATATCATCACTTTTGTCTAGCATGTTTTGAACCTTTTCAAGGGCCCTTTGTTTTTTCATAGCAATCTTAGCAAGTTTAGAATAGCTGGGCTTAAGGTTTTCATCAGATTCATTCTCACTTGATTCAGAGGAGGTATATTTGGGTACCTTGGCACCCTTTGCCATGAAGCAATAGGTGGGAGCGTAGTCATCATTGCCTTCACCAGCCTTGTTGGTGAGGTCATTTTCTTCCGTGTTGAAGATAGACTTGCTGACGAATGCAGTAGCAAGGGCTAGGCTCGCCACACCGGATTCGGAATCCTCAGATGCCTCCTCTTCCTCATTTTCTTCAGATTCAGCCTCAGAGTCCATTTCCTTGCCAATGAATGCCCGAGCCTTCTTGGAGCTGCTCTTCTTGTGAGATGAAGACTTTGAGGATTTTGATGATGAAGATTTTGAGGATTTCTTCTTTTTCTTCGCATCATCAGAACTGTAATCCTTGTATTTCTTCTTCTTTGATTCCTTTTCCCACTGAGGACAATCTTGAATGTAGTGTCCTGGTTTCTTGCATTTGTGACAAAGCCTCTTCTTGTAGTCACTGGATGAGGAATCATTGCTCCTTGAGGGTCTTCCAAAGCGACCACGTCTTGAGAGCTTCTGGAATTTCTTCACTAGCAGTGCTAGATCATGGCTCAGTTCTTCAGGGTCACCAAGGCTGCTGCCAGAGTCTTCATCCTCAGACTCGGAAACTGCCTTGGCCTTCAGTGCACGTGATTTGCCATAGCTCGAACCATAGAGATCTCTCTTTTCAGCAAGCTGGAACTCATGAGTGTTTAGCCTTTCGAGGATATCAGCGGGATCAAGTGACTTGTAATCAGCACGTTCTTGTATCATCAATGCCAGAGTATCAAATGAAGAATCAAGCGATCTCAACAATTTCTTCACCACCTCATGGCCGGTGATGTCAGTGGCACCAAGTGCTTGAAGCTCATTTGAGATGTCATTGAGGCGATCGAAGGTTTGTTGAACATTTTCATTGTCGAGTCTTTTGAAGCGGTTGAAGAGATTGCGAAGAACATCAACTCGAGAGTCACGCTGAGTTGAGACTCCTTCATTCACTTTGGACAGCCTATCCCAGATAAGCTTAGCAGTTTCCAAAGCACTCACTCGTCCATACTGTCCTTTGCTCAGATGGCCACATATGATATTCTTCGCTTGAGAATCGAGTTGCTTGAATCTCTTCACATCGGCATCGTTCAGTGAGGGTGAGACAGAGGGAACACCATTTTCCACAACATACCAGAGATCGTTATCAATTGCCTCAAGATGCATTCGCATCTTATTCTTCCAGTAGGGGTAGTCCGTCCCATCGAAGGTAGGACACCCAGCAGAGACCTTGATCATACCTGCGGTCGACATAACTAAAACTCCAGGCGGTTAAACCAAAATCACACAGAACAAGGGAGTACCTTGCTCTGATACCAATTCAAAGTGCGTTATATCGACTAGAGGGGGGTGAATAGGCGATTTTTATGAATTCTTCACTGAGGAATTTGTGGGTGAGGAAATTCCTTAGCGAAGAACTACTTGCAACGGAATAAGTACTCAAAAGTATGCATAGCAGAACACAAGCATAGTCATCATGATGAAATGAAGACAAGCATAGAGTACATAAAGCGTAAACACAGGATAACACAGGATGAAGACAAACAGACTGGAGAAATTGAACTGAGGAAATTGAGAAAGTCTTCAGTCAAAGTCTTCAAACACAGATATGAACAAGCATACAACACCGTAATGAAGAAATGAAAGAGTTGAGGAAATAGAACCAGTTGGCTTGGTGAAGACAATGATTTGGTAGACCAGTTCCAACTGCTGTCTCAGTTGTACGTCTGGTTGGAGCGGCTAGGTATTTAAACCTGAGGACACACAGTCCCGGACACCCAGTCCTGAACATGCAGTCCAGGACACTTAGTCCTCACCGTATTCTCCTTGAACTAAGGTCACACAGACCTCATCCAATCACTCGTGGTAAGTCTTCAGGTGACTTCCAAACCTTCACAAACTAGGTCACTCGGCGATCCACAATTTCCTCTTGGATGCTCTAGACCATGACGCCTAACCGTCTGGAAGAAGCACAGTATTCAAAGCTAACAAGCGTCGGATCCACACAGGATCAATCTCTTCAGTGATGCTCAATCAATTGGGGTTTGTAGGTGTTTGGGTTTGGGTTTTCCTCACTTGATGATTTTCGCTCAAAGTCCTCGGAGGATGGGATGCTCTCAAATGACAAGTGTCAGTTTCTCTCGGAGCAGCCAACCAGCTAGTGGTTGTAGGGGGCGGCTATTTATAGCCTAGGGAGCAGCCCGACATGATAAGACATAAATGCCCTTCAATGATATGACCGTTAGGTGGATAAGATATTTTGGGACAGCTGGCGCATAGCACAACAACGGTCGGAAATTTGAGGCTCAGATTCCTCAGGGCTATCATGTTCCTCACTGTGTAGGCAATCCGCACTGGCGAATTCCTAACTCCTCAGTCAGAACAAATTCCTCAGATACCAGAAGAACTTCATCTCTGTCACTGAAGAATATGACTGAACTGTATGAGATTTCCAATGGCTTCACTCGAAGGTATTGGTAGGTGTAGGATTTTGAGTTGAGCATCACATGGAAATTTTTCCTTAGTATTTCCTCGACCCCCTTTAACAGTACGGTGTTTCCTATGACTCAACAAAGAGAAAATGAAACTACGAAAACATAAGTCTTCACGCTTCATGTTCCTCAAACGAATACCAAGTCTTCAAGGTCACACCAATTTCTTCACTTTCAAAGTCTTCAGAAATACCAAAGTCTTCAGTCGAAGAACTTCATTTTTAGGGGTCGACTTTCTCTATAAATATCAAACTCCTCATAGACTTATAGACATGTGTACACTAATAAACACATTAGTCCCTTAACCTACAAGTCTTCAATACACCAAAATCGCTAAGGGGCACTAGATGCACTTACAATCTCCCCCTTTTTGGTGATTGATGACAATATAGATTAAGTTTTCAACAGGGATAAACATATGAAGTGTAAATACTGATATTGAGGAATTTGATTGCAAGATATAGAAGAACTCCCCCTGAAGATGTGCATAGTGAGGAATTTGCTTTTGAAGCAATGCACACTTGAAGAGTTGAATCATGGAGATCTCCCCCTATATCTTGTAATTCATACACGCATTTGACATATAATATGAAGAATTTGAAATGCATGATGAAATATGGTGACTGATGTAATTCAGCATGCGTGCAATAATATTAACGAGGAATAAGCATGAAGAAGAAACAGCAAAAGTATCAGGCCACCATAGAGTTTAAGTTTACAACTCGATCCAGCAAAGTCATCAAAAGAACGGGAGTTGTAACTTTAGAAGAAAAAAATGCCCATAAATGCCCATAAGATAGACCCGCTTGAAGACTAACTCAAATTTCTCCCCCTTTGTCATCAAAGGACCAAAAGGGTCGAAAATGAGGACTAACGCCCCTGAAGAATATCAAGGTGATGAAGGAGCGTCAGCGTTGTTAGGGTCGTTTGTTGTAGTAGGGCCTGCCGTAGTGTCGTCCAAGTCTTCATGCTCGTCGGTGTCGCGCGATGAAGAATAGGAGCTGGCCACCTAGGAAGGAACCTTGACCTTCTTGTACTTCTTCGGAGGGGGTGCAGCCCAGTCAAGATCTTCCTTGAGACCCATTTTCTTCAGATCTTCTTCACTATAGACTTGAGACAGAACAGCCCAGGTGCGGTTGAGGGTTTCGTGAAGGTAGTAGTGGTTTTTTTCACTGCATTGTGGGTAGCAGTCATGTTGTGAAGAATTGAACCAAACTGACGCTTGACCCATTTATGATTGCGATCAACCTTCTGATGAAGACTGAGGAGAAGCTCACGGTCAGTCATCACCCTGGGTGTTGTGCCTTGAGGATTTTGCTTGGGTGCGTTGGCGGCAGAGTCATGGGTGGCAGAGTCATCATTGGTGGAGTAGGATGCAGCCTTGCAAAATTGTCAATCCAATGGACGAATGCCTTCATCAATTACAGCCGTAGCCTTGCCCTTTTCATCAGCTGAGGAAAATGTCCGTTTGAGGACTTCAATCGGAGGCAAGTAGCTGCAATGGTTCAGTGTATCAGCTTTATAGTTGAGTGAAGACCTTGTCCTGAGGAATCTCATAATCCAAGGTGCATAAGGCTTCAGCTCAAACGGTGACATAGCGACATTGGCCAGAGTCCTCATGAAGAAATCATGGAAGTTGACGGGAACGCCATGAATGATATTGAAAAGCAGATTCTTCATGATGCCAACGCCTTCTTCTTCATTTGAGTCGTGGCCCTTGATAGGACTCAATGTCTTTGTCAAAATGCGATAGACAGTCCGAGGCACATACAACAATTCCTTCACAAGGAATTTTGTTCTTGGGGCCTGACCTGGCTTCAAAGGCTTCATCAGCACTTGCATGTAGTGATTGGTAAGCTCAGGTTCATTGTAGACGCAACAAGCACCTTCAAGGGGCGGACTGAGAGGCAAAGCACGAAGCAATTCAGTAGCTGGTGCTTTGTAGTGAGTGTTTTCAGACATCCAGTCCAGCACCCATGAATTCACGTCTTCAGAGTTGCCGGTGATGTGCACTGTTGCATAAAATTGAAGAATTAGCTCTTCATTCCAATCACATATGTCAGTGCAGAAATTTAACAATCCAGCGTCGTGAAGAACACTTAGGACTGGCACGAAGCATGGCAGAGATTCCATATCCACGTGAGGAATGTGCTCATGATCGAAGACTTTGTCTTTGTCGAACAGCACTGAGGAATAGAAATTTGCCTGGCTGGCAGTCCAGAAACGCCTCTTCCGTATGCGAGCAGAGTCATAAGGGTTGTACTCGGTGAAGAATACGTGCTCGCCGAAGAAATCATCAGCCTTGAATTTTTGCTTCCTTGAGAATGGATCCTTTGGCTTGGGCAGACGAGTGTCAGTCAGTTGCATGATGACCTCAGGAATCGCAATCTCAGGTTCTTCAGGCTGAGGAATTTCTGGTTCTTCTTCAGTGGCAGCCTGGTTCTTCAATTCTTCATTCTCATCTTCTTCAGCACTAGCGGCTGGAATGTCTTCATGACCTTCATCAGATCCCATTTGAACTGTAGTGACTGGGGACTGAGGAACTTGCTGCAGTGGAGTGAAGAGTGGAGAATTGGGATGCTGACTTTCGCAAAAGTCATCATTCATCACTGGTGTGGTACAGCCAATGTCCACATCTTCATCTTACATTTCTTCAACGCCAGCCTCTTCAGCTGTGAACTGAGGCATAGGCGAGGAAACAACTGGTGTTGAAGGGATCTGATCCGCTTCAATTTCTTCATCCATCTGCTCTGATGAAGCAGCAGAAGGATTTTCTTCATCAGATCCGCTAGGGATCTCATATTCTTCATCAAAAGGGATGATTTCCTTTGATGGCATGGAGGAAACTGGAACAACATCAATTGGATTAGCAAATGAACTGGTCAAAGGCTCCATCTTCTTCGGAGCTGAAGAATCTGAAGTAGCTGATGATTTCTTTTTTTCACAGCTGCACGCTCTGCAGCCTTGGTCTTCTTCACATCTGATGCAGATGGAAGGATCGGAGTTGGGGTAGGCGCAGGAGGAGCAGAGGAATTTGGTTCAGTTTCTTCAAGCACAACTGATGCAGTTGCCCTGACCTCGTCATTTTCTTCACGCGCACCACTAGTGGATGCCCTGGCAATTCTTCAGCGGGTGGAATGCAGTCATCAGCCCTGGAACTCACATTTTCTTCAGCAGCCTGATTATCATCAGCGGTGCTGGCATGTTCTTCAGTTGGCTGAGCAGATGCATCAGCCTGAGGAATTTCTTGTTGCGATGGGGCTGCAACATTGGTGGTGAACTTCTCAGTCAGTTTAACAAACCTGACCTTGGCTCCTTTCCAATCAGCATAGTAAGCGTTGAAATCATCGCTGAGGACTTTGATTTCAGACTGGATCTTTACAAGTTCATCAGTTGTCATAGAGACAACGTTGTTCTTCAGGAACTTCTCCTTCCTGTACTGTGCTTTCTTGAGTTGCCTGGCCTTCTCATATTTCCATTTTTCTTCTTGGATGAAATGGGTCAGCATGTGACTTTGGCCAGGTGTCAACTTGAAATGAGGCATAGGAGTGTTTGGGTCCTTGTGCCAGAGGTCAATGTAGTCGAGGATCAACTTTGGATCCAAAAGCAGTGGCACATCTGTGCCTTTGGCTCTAGCGGCCCTGACTTGCCTATCTCTGATGATCTCAGCAAGTTCTTCATCATCAGCTTCGTCTTCTTCAGACGGCACTTGGAAGGCGGCCTGCTTCTTGTGAGGACTTGGGCGAGAGCCACGTCCAGCAGTGGTCTTTGTCTTCAGCAGAGAGGGTCCTGTTGAAGAATTTGGTGCAGCTGAGGAACTAGCCGAAGCTCCTGAGGCAATGGAGATGCCTGTAGTCCTTTGGCACGTGGGGAGATGCACAGGTGCTGAGGATTTTGTCGGAGTAGCTGAGGACTTTGTTGGAGCAGGAGCGGCTTGAGGAATTGGCCGTGAGGGCTTAGCTGAGGAAATTGGCCGTGATGGCATTGAAGAAGAAGCACTTGGCTTGTGCGCAGGCTTCTTTGCCATGGATTTCTTCGGCCTTACAGGGGCCTCAGCAGCAGCAGCAGCAGTAGAGTCTTCGTTAAATTTCTTCACTACTTCCTTAGCCTGTTTGGCCAACTTGGCCTGGCGCTTGGCCCATTCTTCAGGAAAATCCTCACCGCGCTTGATGCTAGTGGGATCTACCTCTTTGCCAGGTGCCAATGGTGGTCTTGAGCATGGAGGAGTAACAGCGAATTTCTTCATGTATTTTGGAGTCACATACCTGTACTCCCTCCACTCTTTTGCCCATCTCCTTTCTATCCTCTGAATGCGCACCTTGCACTGATTTTTATCTTCCTCAGGGGGTGTGCAGTACCCAGCATAAATGTCCTCAGGGATTTCAAAGGCAGTATTGACCTCAGGCCTCTTTCCTCCTTTCTGTGGCTTCTTTCCATCAGCCATTTTCTTCAGTTGAGGAATTTGAAGAATTGAACTCTCTGAAGAAGTATGCAACTTTTCTTCGAGGAACATTGCAAATGAGTTAAGTTGATGAGAACCTAGTGATTCAGCAGCAGACATGAGTACCTGAGAACAGAGTATAGTTGCGAGGTATTTGGAGAGGTCATATGCGTTCTCAGAAGGTTTTTCAAAAAGAAAAAGTTTGAGGAATTTGATCAGATGAGTCTTGAAGAATTTCACTAAGCGTTCTTTGTCTTAGGTTCCAGAGTTGTATAGATCGAAGATCCACACAATTGAGCAATCTTGAAGAAACATGATAGTTAGAGAAACAAATCAAGAACAGATGATATGTGAGGTGTTTAGTGTGTGAGGATTTGAAGAAAAACACCTTTGAAGATTTTGTAGTAAACATTTGAATCAAAGAGGGCAGTAAAAGTAACTTTTAATTACCCTGAATGAAGAACACGACGAACTAGGAGGTGGAGAAGTGAAGCTCGTCTGTGCAGATCTTCCACGCCCTAACTTGGCGGAGGAAGACGGCTACGGCGGCGGCGGAGTGAAGATTTCCGCGGCCGGCGCGAGTACGGCGGCTACGAGGTCGAGGCAGTGAAGCTCTTCCTCACCGGCGACGATGATGTAGCGGCGGCGCTAGGGTTTGAGAAGCTCGAGCTGGAGAGAGGTCGAGTGGAGTAAAAGAAGTGAGGAAGGGGAGAGGGGGTATTTATAGCCACGGTGAAAAACTGTTCGCCCAAAGAAGTTGGACGAACGTGCCTTTGACCCTTCTCATTCGCTTGACATGTGTCACCCACGTACTGAGAAGTGTAGATCGTGTTAGATCATGGGTGAATGGATAAGTATATCGTGGGAAGCGGAACGGTTTGAGCGGCAAAGCCGAAAATTTGGATAAGATAAGTTAAAAGTTCCGTTCGCAAATTCTTCAGCTAACAAGGACACAGTGAAGATTTTGAACGAGTTTCAAATAGAACGCACATGAAGAATTTGTGAATAGATTGGGTTGAGTATAGCATAGAGGGGGAAGGGTCCGATCACATTCACTTAGCAGAAAAACCAACTTGAAGAATTAGCCATAAGTGAATGTTGTAGAGGACATAAACTC
>NC_057811.1:179391619-179396775 GCF_018294505.1 Triticum aestivum
AAAAACGATGGAAACAGTGAAGATTTTGCAAAGTTGAAGAATATGAACAACTGAGGAATTTCAAAACTGAGAAAAAAACTCAAATTGAAGATTTTCAACTTTTGTGGTGGCGTGACCCACCGTATAAGAATGATGATTTCAGACACCGCGTACAATTGTCGTAGGGTTCTGAGAATCAAATTCTTCATTAATTTCTTCACACTTAGAGTGCTATTCTTCATTGATTGAAGAAAAACGTTTCTTCATGTGTTGCACATCTAAGTCATCAGTTTTGCATAAGTGTTAGGATGAGTGTCCTTTTCAAAGAACATTCGAAGATTCTAGGATATTTAACTCACACTGCAACTTGCTAAATCTCTTCTCATCCAAGGGCTTTGTGAAGATATCGGCTAGCTGTTCTTCAGTCTTCACATGCTCAATGGAAATGTCGCCCTTCAACACATGATCGCGAAGAAAATGATGACGGATCTGAATGTGCTTTGTCTTCGAGTGCTGAACTGGGTTGTGAGCAATCTTGATGGCACTCTCATTGTCACGGACGAGAGGCATATTCTTCACATTGACGCCGTAGTCCTTGAGAGTTTGCTTCATCCACAACAATTGAGCACAGCAAGAACCAGCAGCAATGTACTCAGCTTCAGCAGTAGACAGTGATACGCAGTTCTGCTTCTTCGAGGACCAACAGACCAAACATCATCCGAGGAAATGACATGTACCAGATGTTGACTTGCGATCCACACGATCACCAGCATAGTCAGAGTCAGAATATCCAACGAGATCAAAAGCCGAGCCCTTGGGGTACCATAATCCTAGTGTTGGTGTGTGAGCTAGATATCGAAGAATATGTTTCACAGCCTTATGGTGTGATTCCTTCGGTGTAGCTTCAAATCGGGCACACATGCAAACACTAAGCATAATATCTAGCCTAGATGCACATAAGTACAATAAAGAACCAATCATGGAGCGGTATACCTTTTGATCGAAGTCAATACCATTTTCATCAGTGCACAGATGGCCATTTGTGGGCATCGGAATTTTGACGCCTTTGCAATCTTGCATGCTGAATTTCCTCAGTACATCCTTGAGGTATTTCTCCTGAGATATGAATACGCCATTGCGCTGTTGACGAATTTGAAGACCTAAGAAGAATTTAACCTCTCCCATCATAGACATTTGATATTCTTCACTCATCATATAGGCAAATTCATCACTATAACGTTGGTCAGTACATCCAAAGATGATATCATCAACATATATTTGGCATACAAACAATTCATCATCATATGATTTAGTGAAAAGAGTAGGGTCGAGTGAACCGGGTTTGAAGCCTTTCTTCATGAGGAATTCCTTCAAAGTATCATACCACGCCCGAGGGGCCTGCTTGAGGCCATAGAGGGCCTTATTTAGTGTGAAGACTTTGTCAGGATGCTTAGGATCTTCAAAACCTGGGGGTTGAGCAACATATACTTCTTCCTCAAGCTTACCATTGAGGAATGCACTTTTCACATCCATTTGATATAAAGTGATATCATGATGGTTAGCATAAGCAAGTAATATGCGAATAGCTTCAAGTCTAGCAACAGGTGCAAAAGTTTCATCGAAATCAATGTCTTCAACCTGTGTGTAGCCTTGAGCTAGTAACCGTGCCTTATTCCTCACCACAAGGCCATTTTCATCTTGCTTGTTGCGGTAGATCCACTTTGTGCCAATGATATTGTGTTTGCGAGGATCTGGACGATTGACCAGTTCCCAAACGTTGTTGAGATCGAACTGATGTAATTCTTCTTGCATGGCCTGAATCCACTCAGGCTCCAGAAATGCTTCATCTACCTTAGTGGGCTCTGCGATAGAGACAAAATCATAGTGCCCACAAAAGTTAGATAAATCTAAAGCTTTTGAGCGTGTGAGAGGACATGGTGCTTCAATGTCATCGATGATCTTCTCAACTTGCACTTCTTTAGCAACGCGAGGATGAGTAGGTTGTCGTCGAGGAATTTGATTAGCATTTTCTTCAGCACCATTTTCTTCAGCAATTTCTTCAGGTGCATTAGCTCGACGTTCTTCACGTTCTGGAATGAATTCTTCAGCAGATTCTTCAGTAGGAATGACATCCTCAGTAGCCTTGAACTTGATAGTTTCCTCAGGTGCTGGTTCATCTATCACAGAGGGTAGGTGCTCTCTTTGCGAGCCATTAGTTTCATCGAACCGCACATCTACAGTTTCAACAACCTTATGAAGAACGTTGTTGAAGACTCTGTAGGTGTGCGAGTCCTTTCCATAACCAAGCATAAAACCTTCATGTGCTTTCGGTGCAAATTTAGCATTGTGATGAGGATCTCTAATCCAACATTTAGCACCGAAGACTTTGAAATAACTCACATTGGGTTTCTTGTCAGTGAGGAGTTCATAGGCAGTCTTCTTGAAGAATTTGTGAAGATATACCCTGTTGATGATGTGGCATGCAGTATAAATTGCCTCAATCCAGAAGTGACGAGGCGTCTTGTACTCATCAAGCATAGTGCAAGCCATCTCAACAAGAGTTCTGTTCTTGCGCTCCACGAAGCCATTCTGCTAAGGAGTATAAGGAGCAGATAACTCATGAGTAATACCAAGCTCATCAAGATAGTCATCAAGACCAGAATTCTTGAACTCAGTTCCATTGTCACTTTTGATGTGCTTGATCTTCACACCAAAGTTGGTTGAAGCCCTCGAGGAAAATCGTTTGAAGACTTCCTGCACTTCATGTTTGTAAGTAACAATGTGTACCCATGTGTAACGAGAGTAATCATCAACAATAACAAGCCCATAGAGAGATGCGTCATTTGTGACAGCTGAGTAATGGTTAGGACCAAAGAGGTCCATGTGAAGCAATTCAAATGGTCGAGTAGTGGTCATGATAGTCTTCGCTGGATGCTTAGCCTTGGTCATCTTTCCAGCTTCACAAGCTCCACACAAGTGATCATTGAGGAATTTCACATTTTCAATGCCAATGACTTGCTTCTTCTTTGCAAGCGTGTGCAAATTCCTCATGCCTGCATGACCAAGTCGTCGATGCCATAGCCAACCTTCTGAAGCTTTTGCGAGTAGGCACACGGCCGGTTGCGGTCCTGTAGAGAAATCAACAATATACAAGTCTCCTCTCCTAAAGCCTTCGAAGACTTTGGAATTGTCAGCTTCCATAACCACAACACAACGATACTTGCCAAAGACAACTACCATATCAAGATCACAAAGCATTGAGACAGACATGAGGTTGTATCCTAAGGACTCGACAAGCATGACTTGATCCATGTGTCGATCCTTTGTGATCGCAACCTTACCTAGACCCAATACCCGACTTTTGCCTTTGTTAGCGAAGATGATATGCTTCGGATGCGATGGTGATAAGGGAGCATCAATCAATAGATTCTTGTCACCAGTCATGTGATTTGTACATCCACTATCGAGGACCCACTCAGTGGCTTTGGGTTGATCATCCTGCAGATGAATTAGTGCAGCTTACGAACTTCATATACTTCATCAGTGAAGAATATGACATCACAATTCATCAGACCAATTTCATCAAGCAATGCAACAGTTAAAAACAGTATGAGGACGTGAGAAATGAAAGTTTATTTCTTCATGATTAGCCTGCGTCCTTTCAGGCACTCTTCAGGTCTCCAGCAAATTCTTCAGACGTTTGAGCACGTCTGGAGACCTGACCCTACAGAAGATATTAGTGCTTTTTCTTCACCACCCACATCTGAAGGGGTGGCAAAGAGTTCATCACTCTGCGAGCTCCATACGAAAAAGGTGGCATAGAAGCCAATCCATTTCGTTTCACATAAGAGAAGTTAGGGTAAGCATATGAATAAGCAGAGAAATTCTTCGAGGACTTATGAACATAATGATTAGAAGAATAATGCTCATATTCATAGCCCTTGGCTCTACCCTGCGAAACAGAGTTGTTAGCACGATGATGTTCATATGAGGACTTTGATCCTCTTGAGGAATATGATCCATGTGAGGAATTTGGTCCGTATGAGGACTTGGATCCATATGAAGAATTTGGTCCATATGAAGAATTTGATCTGGGGTTCCTAATCTTCACATGTGGTGTCATGAGGACATTCACCTGAAGACTTTCAAGGCACCTTTTGGGAACCCAGATTTTCTTCATAGGGGAACCGTTCCTGCAGTTAGTGCCAACATATCTAGCAAATACTTCACCATTCTGATTTTTGAACTGTTTACAGTTGGAGTCAAATGACTCATCAGAAGAATGAGAAGATTCACATGTAAAGCCAGATAAATTTGATGGATCAACTAGAGGTCCCTTTGCAGCAACCCATGAGGTTTTGGGGTACTGCTCAGGCTTCCAATATGTACCATCAGCATTGAGTTTCCTCTCAAAGGCAATACCCTCTTTCCTAGGGTTTCTGTTGAGGATCTGCTTTTTAAGCACATCACAAAGAGTCTGATGCCCTTTGAGGCTTTTGTACATGCCTGTCATGTACAATTCCTTCAGCCCTGCATCGTTAGTGATACTAGCAATGTCCTCAGATGAGGAATTAATGATAGCAGAGACAGTTGAGGAATTTGTAGCATTAGAAGCATTTGAACATTCAGGTGAAGAATTAGCAGATTCATGTTCAATGCATTTCAAACATGGAGGAACAAATTCTACCTAAGCAGCGCTGATTTATTGAGCAAGTAATGAATCGCGCTCCTTCTGAAGATCTTCATAACTCAGTTTTAGCTTCTCAAGATCTTGCTTTCTTTGAAGAAATTCATAAGAAAACTTCTCATGATCAGACAAGAGAGTGTTATGATGACCTTGAAGGTTGTCAAACCTAGTCTGAAGTCTCTGAAGATTTTCAGTCAAGGTTTTAGTGCGATCCATTTCTTCACCCAACATATCATCACTTTTGTCTAGCATGTTTTGAACCTTTTCAAGGGCCCTTTGTTTTTTCATAGCAATCTTAGCAAGTTTAGAATAGCTGGGCTTAAGGTTTTCATCAGATTCATTCTCACTTGATTCAGAGGAGGTATATTTGGGTACCTTGGCACCCTTTGCCATGAAGCAATAGGTGGGAGCGTAGTCATCATTGCCTTCACCAGCCTTGTTGGTGAGGTCATTTTCTTCCGTGTTGAAGATAGACTTGCTGACGAATGCA
>NC_057811.1:179396785-179398950 GCF_018294505.1 Triticum aestivum
TAGCAAGGGCTAGGCTCGCCACACCGGATTCGGAATCCTCAGATGCCTCCTCTTCCTCATTTTCTTCAGATTCAGCCTCAGAGTCCATTTCCTTGCCAATGAATGCCCGAGCCTTCTTGGAGCTGCTCTTCTTGTGAGATGAAGACTTTGAGGATTTTGATGATGAAGATTTTGAGGATTTCTTCTTTTTCTTCGCATCATCAGAACTGTAATCCTTGTATTTCTTCTTCTTTGATTCCTTTTCCCACTGAGGACAATCTTGAATGTAGTGTCCTGGTTTCTTGCATTTGTGACAAAGCCTCTTCTTGTAGTCACTGGATGAGGAATCATTGCTCCTTGAGGGTCTTCCAAAGCGACCACGTCTTGAGAGCTTCTGGAATTTCTTCACTAGCAGTGCTAGATCATGGCTCAGTTCTTCAGGGTCACCAAGGCTGCTGCCAGAGTCTTCATCCTCAGACTCGGAAACTGCCTTGGCCTTCAGTGCACGTGATTTGCCATAGCTCGAACCATAGAGATCTCTCTTTTCAGCAAGCTGGAACTCATGAGTGTTTAGCCTTTCGAGGATATCAGCGGGATCAAGTGACTTGTAATCAGCACGTTCTTGTATCATCAATGCCAGAGTATCAAATGAAGAATCAAGCGATCTCAACAATTTCTTCACCACCTCATGGCCGGTGATGTCAGTGGCACCAAGTGCTTGAAGCTCATTTGAGATGTCATTGAGGCGATCGAAGGTTTGTTGAACATTTTCATTGTCGAGTCTTTTGAAGCGGTTGAAGAGATTGCGAAGAACATCAACTCGAGAGTCACGCTGAGTTGAGACTCCTTCATTCACTTTGGACAGCCTATCCCAGATAAGCTTAGCAGTTTCCAAAGCACTCACTCGTCCATACTGTCCTTTGCTCAGATGGCCACATATGATATTCTTCGCTTGAGAATCGAGTTGCTTGAATCTCTTCACATCGGCATCGTTCAGTGAGGGTGAGACAGAGGGAACACCATTTTCCACAACATACCAGAGATCGTTATCAATTGCCTCAAGATGCATTCGCATCTTATTCTTCCAGTAGGGGTAGTCCGTCCCATCGAAGGTAGGACACCCAGCAGAGACCTTGATCATACCTGCGGTCGACATAACTAAAACTCCAGGCGGTTAAACCAAAATCACACAGAACAAGGGAGTACCTTGCTCTGATACCAATTCAAAGTGCGTTATATCGACTAGAGGGGGGTGAATAGGCGATTTTTATGAATTCTTCACTGAGGAATTTGTGGGTGAGGAAATTCCTTAGCGAAGAACTACTTGCAACGGAATAAGTACTCAAAAGTATGCATAGCAGAACACAAGCATAGTCATCATGATGAAATGAAGACAAGCATAGAGTACATAAAGCGTAAACACAGGATAACACAGGATGAAGACAAACAGACTGGAGAAATTGAACTGAGGAAATTGAGAAAGTCTTCAGTCAAAGTCTTCAAACACAGATATGAACAAGCATACAACACCGTAATGAAGAAATGAAAGAGTTGAGGAAATAGAACCAGTTGGCTTGGTGAAGACAATGATTTGGTAGACCAGTTCCAACTGCTGTCTCAGTTGTACGTCTGGTTGGAGCGGCTAGGTATTTAAACCTGAGGACACACAGTCCCGGACACCCAGTCCTGAACATGCAGTCCAGGACACTTAGTCCTCACCGTATTCTCCTTGAACTAAGGTCACACAGACCTCATCCAATCACTCGTGGTAAGTCTTCAGGTGACTTCCAAACCTTCACAAACTAGGTCACTCGGCGATCCACAATTTCCTCTTGGATGCTCTAGACCATGACGCCTAACCGTCTGGAAGAAGCACAGTATTCAAAGCTAACAAGCGTCGGATCCACACAGGATCAATCTCTTCAGTGATGCTCAATCAATTGGGGTTTGTAGGTGTTTGGGTTTGGGTTTTCCTCACTTGATGATTTTCGCTCAAAGTCCTCGGAGGATGGGATGCTCTCAAATGACAAGTGTCAGTTTCTCTCGGAGCAGCCAACCAGCTAGTGGTTGTAGGGGGCGGCTATTTATAGCCTAGGGAGCAGCCCGACATGATAAGACATAAATGCCCTTCAATGATATGACCGTTAGGTGGATAAGATATTTTGGGACAGCTGGCGCATAGCACA
>NC_057811.1:179400734-179419944 GCF_018294505.1 Triticum aestivum
ATATGTCAGTGCAGAAATTTAACAATCCAGCGTCGTGAAGAACACTTAGGACTGGCACGAAGCATGGCAGAGATTCCATATCCACGTGAGGAATGTGCTCATGATCGAAGACTTTGTCTTTGTCGAACAGCACTGAGGAATAGAAATTTGCCTGGCTGGCAGTCCAGAAACGCCTCTTCCGTATGCGAGCAGAGTCATAAGGGTTGTACTCGGTGAAGAATACGTGCTCGCCGAAGAAATCATCAGCCTTGAATTTTTGCTTCCTTGAGAATGGATCCTTTGGCTTGGGCAGACGAGTGTCAGTCAGTTGCATGATGACCTCAGGAATCGCAATCTCAGGTTCTTCAGGCTGAGGAATTTCTGGTTCTTCTTCAGTGGCAGCCTGGTTCTTCAATTCTTCATTCTCATCTTCTTCAGCACTAGCGGCTGGAATGTCTTCATGACCTTCATCAGATCCCATTTGAACTGTAGTGACTGGGGACTGAAGAACTTGCTGCAGTGGAGTGAAGAGTGGAGAATTGGGATGCTGACTTTCGCAAAAGTCATCATTCATCACTGGTGTGGTACAGCCAATGTCCACATCTTCATCTTACATTTCTTCAACGCCAGCCTCTTCAGCTGTGAACTGAGGCATAGGCGAGGAAACAACTGGTGTTGAAGGGATCTGATCCGCTTCAATTTCTTCATCCATCTGCTCTGATGAAGCAGCAGAAGGATTTTCTTCATCAGATCCGCTAGGGATCTCATATTCTTCATCAAAAGGGATGATTTCCTTTGATGGCATGGAGGAAACTGGAACATCATCAATTGGATTAGCAAATGAACTGGTCAAAGGCTCCATCTTCTTCGGAGCTGAAGAATCTGAAGTAGCTGATGATTTCTTTTTTTCACAGCTGCACGCTCTGCAGCCTTGGTCTTCTTCACATCTGATGCAGATGGAAGGATCGGAGTTGGGGTAGGCGCAGGAGGAGCAGAGGAATTTGGTTCAGTTTCTTCAAGCACAACTGATGCAGTTGCCCTGACCTCGTCATTTTCTTCACGCGCACCACTAGTGGATGCCCTGGCAATTTCTTCAGCGGGTGGAATGCAGTCATCAGCCCTGGAACTCACATTTTCTTCAGCAGCCTGATTATCATCAGCGGTGCTGGCATGTTCTTCAGTTGGCTGAGCAGATGCATCAGCCTGAGGAATTTCTTGTTGCGATGGGGCTGCAACATTGGTGGTGAACTTCTCAGTCAGTTTAACAAACCTGACCTTGGCTCCTTTCCAATCAGCATAGTAAGCGTTGAAATCATCGCTGAGGACTTTGATTTCAGACTGGATCTTTACAAGTTCATCAGTTGTCATAGAGACAACGTTGTTCTTCAGGAACTTCTCCTTCCTGTACTGTGCTTTCTTGAGTTGCCTGGCCTTCTCATATTTCCATTTTTCTTCTTGGATGAAATGGGTCAGCATGTGACTTTGGCCAGGTGTCAACTTGAAATGAGGCATAGGAGTGTTTGGGTCCTTGTGCCAGAGGTCAATGTAGTCGAGGATCAACTTTGGATCCAAAAGCAGTGGCACATCTGTGCCTTTGGCTCTAGCGGCCCTGACTTGCCTATCTCTGATGATCTCAGCAAGTTCTTCATCATCAGCTTCGTCTTCTTCAGACGGCACTTGGAAGGCGGCCTGCTTCTTGTGAGGACTTGGGCGAGAGCCACGTCCAGCAGTGGTCTTTGTCTTCAGCAGAGAGGGTCCTGTTGAAGAATTTGGTGCAGCTGAGGAACTAGCCGAAGCTCCTGAGGCAATGGAGATGCCTGTAGTCCTTTGGCACGTGGGGAGATGCACAGGTGCTGAGGATTTTGTCGGAGCAGCTGAGGACTTTGTTGGAGCAGGAGCGGCTTGAGGAATTGGCCGTGAGGGCTTAGCTGAGGAAATTGGCCGTGATGGCATTGAAGAAGAAGCACTTGGCTTGTGCGCAGGCTTCTTTGCCATGGATTTCTTCGGCCTTACAGGGGCCTCAGCAGCAGCAGCAGCAGTAGAGTCTTCGTTAAATTTCTTCACTACTTCCTTAGCCTGTTTGGCCAACTTGGCCTGGCGCTTGGCCCATTCTTCAGGAAAATCCTCACCGCACTTGATGCTAGTGGGATCTACCTCTTTGCCAGGTGCCAATGGTGGTCTTGAGCATGGAGGAGTAACAGCGAATTTCTTCATGTATTTTGGAGTCACATACCTGTACTCCCTCCACTCTTTTGCCCATCTCCTTTCTATCCTCTGAATGCGCACCTTGCGCTGATTTTTATCTTCCTCAGGGGGTGTGCAGTACCCAGCATAAATGTCCTCAGGGATTTCAAAGGCAGTATTGACCTCAGGCCTCTTTCCTCCTTTCTGTGGCTTCTTTCCATCAGCCATTTTCTTCAGTTGAGGAATTTGAAGAATTGAACTCTCTGAAGAAGTATGCAACTTTTCTTCGAGGAACATTGCAAATGAGTAAAGTTGATGAGAACCTAGTGATTCAGCAGCGGACATGAGTACCTGTGAACAGAGTATAGTTGCGAGGTATTTGGAGAGGTCATATGCGTTCTCAGAAGGTTTTTCAAAAAGAACAAGTTTGAGGAATTTGATCAGATGAGTCTTGAAGAATTTCACTAAGCGTTCTTTGTCTTAGGTTCCAGAGTTGTATAGATCGAAGATCCACACAATTGAGCAATCTTGAAGAAACATGATAGTTAGAGAAACAAATCAAGAACAGATGATATGTGAGGTGTTTAGTGTGTGAGGATTTGAAGAAAAACACCTTTGAAGATTTTGTAGTAAACATTTTAATCAAAGAGGGCAGTAAAAGTAACTTTTAATTACCCTGAACGAAGAACACGACGAACTAGGATGTGGAGAAGTGAAGCTCGTCTGTGCAGATCTTCCACGCCCTAACTTGGCGGAGGAAGACGGCTACGGCGGCGGCGGAGTGAAGATTTCCGCGGCCGGCGCGAGTACGGCGGCGACGAGGTCGAGGCAGTGAAGCTCTTCCTCACCGGCGACGATGATGTAGCGGCGGCGCTAGGGTTTGAGAAGCTCGAGCTGGAGAGAGGTCGAGCGGAGTAAAAGAAGTGAGGAAGGGGAGAGGGGGTATTTATAGCCACGGTGAAAAACTGTTCGCCCAAAGAAGTTGGACGAACGTGCCTTTGACCCTTCTCATTCGCTTGACATGTGTCACCCATGTACTGAGAAGTGTACATCGTGTAAGATCGTGGGTGAATGGATATGTATATCGTGGGAAGCGGAACGGTTTGAGCGGCAAAGCCGAAAATTTGGATAAGATAAGTTAAAAGTTCCGTTCGCAAATTCTTCAGCTGACAAGGACACAGTGAAGATTTTGAACGAGTTTCAAATAGAACGCACATGAAGAATTTGTGAATAGATTGGGTTGAGTATAGCATAGAGGGGGAAGGGTCCGATCACATTCACTTAGCAGAAAAACCAACTTGAAGAATTAGCCATAAGTGAATGCTGTAGAGGACATAAACTCATATATATATATAGCTAATGAAGAAAAACGATGGAAACAGTGAAGAGTTTGCAAAGTTGAAGAATATGAACAACTGAGGAATTTCAAAACTGAGAAAAAACTCAAATTGAAGATTTTCAACTTTTGTGGTGGCGTGACCCACCGTATAAGAATGATGATTTCAGACACCGCGTACAATTGTCGTAGGGTTCTGAGAATCAAATTCTTCATTAATTTCTTCACACTTAGAGTGCTATTCTTCATTGATTGAAGAAAAACGTTTCTTCATGTGTTGCACATCTAAGTCATCAGTTTTGCATAAGTGTTAGGATGAGTGTCCTTTTCAAAGAACATTCGAAGATTCTAGGATATTTAACTCACACTGCAACATGCTAAATCTCTTCTCATCCAAGGGCTTTGTGAAGATATCAGCTAGCTGTTCTTCAGTCTTCACATGCTCAATGGAAATGTCGCCCTTCAACACATGATCGCAAAGAAAATGATGACGGATCTGAATGTGCTTTGTCTTCGAGTGCTGAACTGGGTTGTGAGCAATCTTGATGGCACTCTCATTGTCACGGACGAGAGGCATATTCTTCACATTGACGCCGTAGTCCTTGAGAGTTTGCTTCATCCACAGCAATTGAGCACAGCAAGAACCAGCAGCAATGTACTCAGCTTCAGCAGTAGACAGTGATACGCAGTTCTGCTTCTTCGAGGACCAACAGACCAAAGATCATCCGAGGAAATGACATGTACCAGATGTTGACTTGCGATCCACACGATCACCAGCATAGTCAGAGTCAGAATATCCAACGAGATCAAAAGCCGAGCCCTTGGGGTACCATAATCCTAGTGTTGGTGTGTGAGCTAGATATCGAAGAATATGTTTCACAGCCTTATGGTGTGATTCCTTCGGTGTAGCTTCAAATCGGGCACACATGCAAACACTAAGCATAATATCTAGCCTAGATGCACATAAGTACAATAAAGAACCAATCATGGAGCGGTATACCTTTTGATCGAAGTCAATACCATTTTCATCAGTGCACAGATGGCCATTTGTGGGCATCGGAATTTTGACGCCTTTGCAATCTTGCATGCTGAATTTCCTCAGTACATCCTTGAGGTATTTCTCCTGAGATATGAATACGCCATTGCGCTGTTGACGAATTTGAAGACCTAAGAAGAATTTAACCTCTCCCATCATAGACATTTGATATTCTTCACTCATCATATAGGCAAATTCATCACTATAACGTTGGTCAGTACATCCAAAGATGATATCATCAACATATATTTGGCATACAAACAATTCATCATCATATGATTTAGTGAAAAGAGTAGGGTCGAGTGAACCGGGTTTGAAGCCTTTCTTCATGAGGAATTCCTTCAAAGTACCATACCACGCCCGAGGGGCCTGCTTGAGGCCATAGAGGGCCTTATTTAGTGTGAAGACTTTGTCAGGATGCTTAGGATCTTCAAAACCTGGGGGTTGAGCAACATATACTTCTTCCTCAAGCTTACCATTGAGGAATGCACTTTTCACATCCATTTGATATAAAGTGATATCATGATGGTTAGCATAAGCAAGTAATATGCGAATAGCTTCAAGTCTAGCAACAGGTGCAAAAGTTTCATCGAAATCAATTCCTTCAACCTGTGTGTAGCCTTGAGCTACTAACCGTGCCTTATTCCTCACCACAAGGCCATTTTCATCTTGCTTGTTGCGGTAGATCCACTTTGTGCCAATGATATTGTGTTTGCGAGGATCTGGACGATTGACCAGTTCCCAAACGTTGTTGAGCTTGAACTGATATAATTCTTCTTGCATGGCCTGAATCCACTCAGGCTCCAGAAATGCTTCATCTACCTTAGTGGGCTCTGCGATAGAGACAAAATCATAGTGCCCACAAAAGTTAAATAAATCTGAAGCTTTTGAGCGTGTGAGAGGACCTGGTGCTTCAATGTCATCGATGATCTTCTCAACTTGCACTTCTTTAGCAACGCGAGGATGAGTAGGTTGTCGTCGAGGAATTTGATTAGCATTTTCTTCAGCACCATTTTCTTCAGCAATTTCTTCAGGTGCATTAGCTCGACGTTCTTCACGTTCTGGAATGAATTCTTCAGCAGATTCTTCAGTAGGAATGACATCCTCAGTAGCCTTGAACTTGATAGTTTCCTCAGGTGCTGGTTCATCTATCACAGAGGGTAGGTGCTCTCTTTGCGAGCCATTAGTTTCATCGAACCGCACATCTACAGTTTCAACAACCTTATGAAGAACGGTGTTGAAGACTCTGTAGGTGTGCGAGTCCTTTCCATAACCAAGCATAAAACCTTCATGTGCTTTCGGTGCAAATTTAGCATTGTGATGAGGATCTCTAATCCAACATTTAGCACCGAAGACTTTGAAATAACTCACATTGGGTTTCTTGTCAGTGAGGAGTTCATAGGTAGTCTTCTTGAAGAATTTGTGAACATATACCCTGTTGATGATGTGGCACGCAGTATAAATTGCCTCAATCCAGAAGTGACGAGGCGTCTTGTACTCATCAAGCATAGTGCGAGCCATCTCAACAAGAGTTCTGTTCTTGCGCTCCACAACGCCATTCTGCTGAGGAGTATAAGGAGCAGATAACTCATGAGTAATACCAAGCTCATCAAGATAGTCATCAAGACCAGAATTCTTGAACTCAGTTCCATTGTCACTTCTGATGTGCTTGATCTTCACACCAAAGTTGGTTGAAGCCCTCGAGGAAAATCATTTGAAGACTTCCTGCACTTCATGTTTGTAAGTAACAATGTGTACCCATGTGTAACGAGAGTAATCATCAACAATAACAAGCCCATAGAGAGATGCGTCATTTGTGACAGCTGAGTAATGGTTAGGACCAAAGAGGTCCATGTGAAGCAATTCAAATGGTCGAGTAGTGGTCATGATAGTCTTCGCTGGATGCTTAGCCTTGGTCATCTTTCCAGCTTCACAAGCTCCACACAAGTGATCATTGAGGAATTTGACATTCTCAATGCCAATGACATGCTTCTTCTTTGCAAGCGTGTGCAAATTCCTCATGCCTGCATGACCAAGTCGTCGATGCCACGGCCAACCTTCTGAAGCTTTTGCGAGTAGGCACACGGCCGGTTGCGGTCCTGTAGAGAAATCAACAATATACAAGTCTCCTCTCCTAAAGCCTTCGAAGACTTTGGAATTTTCAGCTTCCATAACCACAACACAACGATACTTGCCAAAGACAACTACCATATCAAGATCACAAAGCATTGAGACAGACATGAGGTTGTATCCTAAGGACTCGACAAGCCTGACTTGGTCCATGTGTCGATCCTTTGTGATCGCAACCTTACCTAGACTCAATACCTGACTTTTGCCTTAGTCAGCGAAGATGATATGCTTCAGATGCGATGGTGATAAGGGAGCATCAATCTATAGATTCTTGTCACCAGTCATGTGATTTGTACATCCACTATCGAGGACCCACTAAGTGGCTTTGGGTTGATCATCCTGCAGATGAATTAGTGCAGCTTACGAACTTCATATACTTCATCAGTGAAGAATATGACATCACAATTCATCAGACCAATTTCATCAAGCAATGCAACAGTTAAAAACAGTATGAGGACGTGAGAAATGAAAGTTCATTTCTTCATGATTAGCCTGCGTCCTTTCAGGCACTCTTCAGGTCTCCAGCAAATTCTTCAGACGTTTGAGCACGTCTGGAGACCTGACCCTGCAGAAGATATTAGTTCTTTTTCTTCACCACCCACATCTGAAGGGGTGGCAAAGAGTTCATCACTCTGCGAGATCCATACAAAAAGGTGGCATAGAGGCCAATCCATTTCGTTTCACATAAGAGAAGTTGGGGTAAGCATATGAATAAGCAGAGAAATTCTTCAAGGACTTATGAACATAATGATTAGAAAAATAATGCTCATATTCATAGCCCTTGGCTCTACCCTGCGAAATAGAGTTGTTAGCACGATGATGTTCATATGAGGACTTTGATCCTCTTGAGGAATATGATCCATGTGAGGAATTTGGTCCGTATGAGGACTTGGATCCATATGAAGAATTTGGTCCATATGAAGAATTTGATCTGGGGTTCCTAATCTTCACATGTGGTGTCATGAGGACATTCACCTGAAGACTTTCAAGGCACCTTTTGGGAACCCAGATTTTCTTCATAGGGGAACCGTTCCTGCAGTTAGTGCCAACATATCTAGCAAATACTTCACCATTCTGATTTTTGAACTGTTTACAGTTGGAGTCAAATGACTCATCAGAAGAATGAGAAGATTCACATGTAAAGCCAGATAAATTTGATGGATCAACTGGAGGTCCCTTTGCAGCAACCCATGAGGTTTTGGGGTACTGCTCAGGCTTCCAATATGTACCATCAGCATTGAGTTTCCTCTCAAAGGCAATACCCTCTTTCCTAGGGTTTCTGTTGAGGATCTGCTTTTTAAGCACATCACAAAGAGTCTGATGCCCTTTGAGGCTTTTGTACATGCCTGTCATGTATAATTCCTTCAGCCCTGCATTGTTAGTGATACTAGCAATGTCCTCAGATGTGGAATTAATGATAGCAGAGATAGTTGAGGAATTTGTAGCATTAGAAGCATTTGAACATTCAGGTGAAGAATTAGCAGCTTCACGTTCAATGCATTTCAAACATGGAGGAACAAATTCTTCCTGAACAGCGCTGATTTGTTGAGCAAGTAATGAATCGCGCTCCTTCTGAAGATCTTCATAACTCACTTTTAGCTTCTCAAGATCTTGCTTTCTTTGAAGAAATTCATAAAAAAGCTTCTCATGATCAGAGAGGAGAGTGTTATGATGACCTTGAAGGTTGTCAAACCTAGTCTGAAGTCTCTGAAGATTTTCAATCAAGGTTTTAGTGCGATCCATTTCTTCACCCAACATATCATCACTTTTGTCTAGCATATTTTGAACCTTTTCAAGGGCCCTTTGTTGTTTCATAGCAATCTTAGCAAGTTTAGAATAGCTGGGCTTAAGGTTTTCATCAGATTCATTCTCACTTGATTCAGAGGAGGTATATTTGGGTACCTTGGCACCCTTTGCCATGAAGCAATAGGTGGGAGCATAGTCATCATTGCCTTCATCAGCCTTGTTGGTGAGGTCATTTTCTTCCGTGTTGAAGATAGACTTGCTGACGAATGCAGTAGCGAGGGCTAGGCTCGCCACACCGGATTCGGAATCCTCAGATGCCTCCTCTTCCTCATTTTCTTCAGATTCAGCCTCAGAGTCCATTTCCTTGCCAATGAATGCCCGAGCCTTCTTGGAGCTGCTCTTCTTGTGAGATGAAGACTTTGAGGATTTTGATGATGAAGATTTTGAGGATTTCTTCTTTTTCTTCGCATCATCAAAACTGTAATCCTTGTATTTCTTCTTCTTTGATTCCTTTTCCCACTGAGGACAATCTTGAATGTAGTGTCCTGGTTTCTTGCATTTGTGACAAAGCCTCTTCTTGTAGTCACTGGATGAGGAATCATTGCTCCTTGAGGGTCTTCCAAAGCGACCACGTCTTGAGAGCTTCTGGAATTTCTTCACTAGCAGTGCTAGATCATGGCTCAGTTCTTCAGGGTCACCAAGGCTGCTGCCAGAGTCTTCATCCTCAGACTCAGAAACTGCCTTGGCCTTCAGTGCACGTGATTTGCCATAGCTCAAACCATATAGATCTCTCTTTTCAGCAAACTGGAACTCATGAGTGTTTAGCCTTTCGAGGATACAGCGGGATCAAGTGACTTGTAATCAGCACGTTCTTGTATCATCAATGCCAGAGTATCAAATGAAGAATGAAGCGATCTCAACAATTTCTTCACCACCTCATGGTCGGTGATGTCAGTGGCACCAAGTGCTTGAAGCTCATTTGAGATGTCAGTGAGGCGGTCGAAGGTTTGTTGAACATTTTCATTGTCGAGTCTTTTGAAGCGGTTGAAGAGATTGCGAAGAACATCAACTCGAGAGTCACACTGAGTTGAGACTCCTTCATTCACTTTGGACAGCCTATCCCAGATAAGCTTAGCAGTTTCCAAAGCACTCACTCTTCCATACTGTCCTTTGCTCAGATGGCCACATATGATATTCTTCGCTTGAGAATCGAGTTGCTTGAATCTCTTCACATCCGCAGCGTTCAGTGAGGGTGAGACAGAGGGAACACCATTTTCCACAACATACCAGAGATCGTTATCAATTGCCTCAAGATGCATTCGCATCTTATTCTTCTAGTAGGGGTAGTCCATCCCATCGAAGGTAGGACACCCAGCAGAGACCTTGATCATACCTGCGGTCGACATAACTAAAACTCCAGGCGGTTAAACCAAAATCACACAGAACAAGGGAGTACCTTGATCTGATACCAATTGAAAGTGTGTTATATCGACTAGAGGGGGGTGAATAGGCGATTTTTATGAATTCTTCAGTGAGGAATTTGTCGGTGAGGAAATTCCTTAGCGAAGAACTACTTGCAGCGGAATAAGTACTCAAAAGTATGCATAGCAGAACACAAGCATAGTCATCATGATGAAATGAAGACAAGCACAGAGTACCGAAAGCGTAAACACAGGATAACACAGAATGAAGACAAACAGACCGAAGAAATTGAACTGAGGAAATTGAGAAAGTCTTCAGTCAAAGTCTTCAAACACAGATATGAACAAGCATACAACATAGTAATGAAGAAATGAAAGAGTTGAGGAAATAGAACCAGTTGGCTTGGTGAAGACAATGATTTGGTAGACCAGTTCCAACTGCAGTCTCAGTTGTTCGTCTGGTTGGAGCGGCTAGGTATTTAAACCTGAGGACACACAGTCCCGGACACCAAGTCCTGAACACGCAGTCCAGGACACTTAGTCCTCAACGTATTCTCCTTGAAATAAGGTCACACAGACCTCGTCCAATCACTCGTGGTAAGTCTTCAGGTGACTTCCAAACCTTCACAAACTAGGTCACTCGGCGATCCACAATTTCCTCTTGGATGCTCTAGACCATGACGCCTAACCGTCTGGAAGAAGCACAGTCTTCAAAGGTAACAAGCGTCGGATCCACGCAGGATCAATCTCTTCAGTGATGCTCAATCACTTGGGGTTTGTAGGTGTTTGGGTTTGGGTTTTCCTCACTTGATGATTTTCGCTCAAAGTCCTCGGAGGATTTGATGCTCTCAAATGACAAGTGTCAGTTTCTCTCGGAGCAGCCAACCAGCTAGTGGTTGTAGGGGGCGGCTATTTATAGCCTAGGGAGCAGCCCGACATGATAAGACATAAATGCCCTTCAATGATATGACCGTTAGGTGGATAAGATATTTTGGGACAGCTGGCGCATAGCACAACAACGGTCAGAAATTTGAGGCTCAGATTCCTCAGGGCTATCATGTTCCTCACTGTGTAGGCAATCCGCACTGGCGAATTCCTAACTCCTCAGTCAGAACAAATTCTTCAGAGACCAGAAGAACTTCGTCTCTGTCACTGAAGAATATGACTGAACTGTATGAGATTTCCAATGGCTTCACTCGAAGGGATTGGTAGGTGTAGGATTTTGAGTTGAGCATCACATGGAAATTTTTCCTTAGTATTTCCTCGACCCCCTTTAACAGTACGGTGTTTCCTATGACTCAAGAAAGAGAAAATGAAACTACGAAAACAAAAGTCTTCACGCTTCATGTTCCTCAAATGAATACCAAGTCTTCAAGATCACACCAATTTCTTCACTTTCAAAGTCTTCAAAAATACCAAAGTCTTCAGTCGAAGAACTTCATTTTTAGGGGTCGACTTCTGTGTGTCCTCAAACTCCTCATAAGGAAGTCGACCCCTAAAAATGAAGTTCTTCGACTGAAGACTTTGGATTTCTGAAGACATTCAAAGTGAAGAAATTGGTGTGACCTTGAAGACTTGGTATTCGTTTGAGGAACATGAAGCGTGAAGACTTTTGTTTTCGTAGTTTCATTTTCTCTTTCTTGAGTCATAGGAAACACCGTACTGTTAAAGGGGGTCGAGGAAATACTAAGGAAAAATTTCCATGTGATGCTCAACTCAAAATCCTACACCTACCAATCCCTTCGAGTGAAGCCATTGGAAATCTCATACAGTTCAGTCATATTCTTCAGTGACAGAGACGAAGTTCTTCTGGTCTCTGAGGAATTTGTTCTGACTGAGGAGTTAGGAATTCGCCAGTGCGGATTTCCTACACAGTGAGGAACATGATAGCCCTGAGGAATTTGATACTCAAATTTCCGACCGTTGCTGTGCTATGCGCCAGCTGTCCCAAAATATCTACCCACCTAACGGTCATATCATTGGAGGGCACTTATGTCTTATCATGACGGGCTGCTCCCTAGGCTATAAATAGCCGCCCCCTACAACCACTAGCTGGTTGGCTGCTCCGAGAGAAACTGACACTTGTCATTTGAGAGCATCCCATCCTCCGAGGACTTTGAGCGAAAATCATCAAGTGAGGAAAACCCAAACCCAAACACCTACAAACCCCAAGTGATTGAGCATCACTGAAGAGATTGATCCTGCGTGGATTCGACGCTTGTTACCTTTGAAGATTGTGCTTCTTCCAGACGGTTAGGCGTCATGGTCTAGAGCATCCAAGAGGAAATTGTGGATCGCCGAGTGACCGAGTTTGTGAAGGTTTGGAAGTCACCTGAAGACTTACCACGAGTGATTGGGTGAGGTCTGTGTGACCTTAGCTCAAGGAGAATACGATGAGGACTGTGTGTCCGGGACTGTGTGTCCTCAGGTTTAAATACCTAGCCGCTCCAACCAGATGTACAACTGAGACAGCAGTTGGAACTGGTCTACGAAATCATTGTCTTCACCAAGCCAACTGGTTCTATTTCCTCAACTCTTTCATTTCCTCATAGCTGTGTTGTGCACTTGTTCATATCTGTGTTTGAAGACTTTGACTGAAGACTTTCTCAATTTCCTCAATTCAAATTCTTCGGTCTGTTTGTCTTCATCCTGTGTTTACGCTTTCTGTACTCTGTGCTTGTCTTCATTTCATCATGATGACCATGCTTGTGTTCTGCTGTGCATACTTTTGAGTACTTATTCCGCTGCAAGTAGTTCTTCGCTAAGGAATTTCCTCACTAGCAAATTCCTCAGTGAAGAATTCATAAAAATCGCCTATTCACCCCCCCCCCTCTAGTCGATATAACGCACTTTCACGCACTAACCGCCACGTGGGACAAGATATGGGCAACCGGCGTCGTGGTATCAACCGAAGCTCTTTTTGACGTCAGCGACTGAGCAGCGCGCGCCGGATTGGACTGGAACGCCTACTCTTGTATAAGGGAGGCTAGGTCTGCTTCCGGCCGCGTACGCAACGTGCAGGTGTGCAATGGGCGATGGGCCCAGACCCCTGCGTGCATGGATTTAGACCGGCGTGCTGACCTCTCTGTTGTGCCTAAGTGGGGCTGCGACGTGTTGATCTTCCGAGGCCGGACATGACCTAGGAAAGTGTTCCTGGCCAGAGGGATCGAGCGTGTCGGGTAATGTGGTGCACCCCTGCAGGGAAGTTTATCTACTCGAATAGCCGTGGTCTTCGGTAACAGGACGACTTGGAGTTGTACCTTGACCTTATGACAACTAGAACCGGATACTTAATAAAAACACACCCTTCCAAGTGCCAGATACAACCCGGTGATCGCTCTCTCACAGGTCAACGAGGAGAGGATCGTCGGGTAGGATTATGCTATGCGATGATACTTGGTGAACTTACCTTCTACTCTCCTCTATATGCTGCAAGATGGAGGCGGCTAGAAGCGTAGTCTTCGACAGGACTAGCTATCCCCCTCTTATTCTGGCATTCTGTAGTTCAGTCCACCGATATTGCCTCTTTACACATATACCCATGCATATGTAGTGTAGATCCTTGCTTGCGAGTACTTTGGATGAGTACTCATGGTTGCTTTTCTCCCTCTTTTCCCCCTTTGCATTCTTCTCGGTTGTTGCAACCAGATGCTGGAGTCCAGGAGCTAGAGATCCCGAGGATGATTCTACGTGGAGTTCGGCTTCGAGGAGTAGTTAGGAGGTCCCAGGCAGGAGGCCATGCCTTTTCGATCGTTGCTACTTTTGTGCTAGCCATCTTATGGCAACTTGTTTAACTTATGTATGTACTCAGATATTATTGCTTCCGCTGACTCTTGTGTTTTCGAGCTGATGTATTTGAGCCCTCGAGGCCGTTGGCTTGTACTATAAAGCTTGTGTTATTTTAATTTGTGTCTAGAGTTGTGTTGTGATATCTTCCCGTGAGTCCCTGATCTTGACTGTACATGTTTGCGTGTATGATTAGTGTACGGTCAAATCGGGGGCGTCACAAGTTGGTATCAGAGCCGACTGCCTATAGGAATCCCCCTTCCACACTCCTTGGCCGAAGTCGAGTCTAGTCGATGAAAACTGTTTTACTAACATGGCTGTGCGGCCCATGGGCCCACATCGCCATCGGGTGGTATTAGGATCTTTTACTACTTGATATTTACTCTGGGACTCTAATCTCTCTTCTATTCGGGTTAAATGAATTTTGCTAAATCTAACATTAGGATCTCATGATCACTTATTACCGATGATCGTCTGCTGCACCAGAAGATTCTGAAGATACTCTATGATGTTCTCTCGAGACTTTATGCCATCGCTTTTGCAATTCCCTTCCATCGGTAAACACCTATGGATAAATATGCACACTTGCCATTCTTACATTCGTTCCCCGTTGATCTTGTTATTACAAGATACCCCGGAATTCTCTTTATTGTTCCGAGAATACTTTGTGCCTACTGTTAGCTCTTTCAGCGTGAATACACGTGCAAATAATTTCTCGCGCTTACCGAGTATCCGCTCACCCCCAGTTGATTCATGTATTTCACAAAAGTCTTCGAAATACCATTTGATATTCCGAAAATCCTCAGCAGCCTATTGCTCTTGAAATCCTTGCTTGCTTTCATTATGGTTAATCCCATAAGTCTAGTAATCTTATTGGCATCCGTTGACACTATCATTTTGAGTCCGTTGATTCTATATGTGTGCGAATACACGCAATCATTAGTTGATCCTTATAAATTATCTTTCCGTCTTAGACGTCTTTCGAACATGAGTTGGTTCTCGGCCAATCAGATTGCCATCGATTGTACCCCTAAGTCTATTCAACTTATCCATCCTTGATCAGAGCGTTTGCTCCTGATCCCTTGATTTGAAAATCATGATTCCTTTGTTATTTAAACGTTGAATTATTCAGATGTTCTATAAACCGATGCATTTGCATTCTTCCTTCCTTTGATTGGGTATCGATACTCACATCAGCTCCATTGTGGATCGCCATATCCACTGTTGGATTATTATCCGACAGTGTCCTTCATAATTAATCACCTTGTGAGTTCTTTCTCCGATACATAATGCCTTTGGTAAATTGTATCCTCTCCTTTTGTCAACCATGCTCTATTTTCGAGCTTGTGTTAGTTACTCTTGAAGCTTGTGGTATATGTTTCTAAGATACCCCGATGGGTTGAACCTATGCCTTCCTTAATATGTGTGAACTCGAAAGTTTTCACGAGTCATACTCTTCTGGTCTTTTGCCAAATAAAATTTCAACACTACAACTTCATCGAAAGCGAGAAGTGAATGAAAGTTTAGGCGTTGGAGAAGTGGGAGTCGACCTTGAACTTGTGTTCATGCCCATGGACACGATATAGATCCTATCATGGAAACTTCTTGTAATAATAACTATTTCCTTGATATAGGTTCATCTAGTATCCATGTTTGGTCCTTTGCAACCATGGTTCCGACCATGATTGTTCTCCTTTGATTCCATTTCTCAGACAAGATGAAGTACTTGTCTTCTTCAGATCATTTCACGTGTCCACCATCTACTCCGCTCTACCGTCGAGTATTATACTCTGGTACCTCGAGAATATCACCGAACTACATAACTTCTTGTGAGTTCTTCATCAACTATTATTTCTCGATGGTTCCAATTTTCTCCGGGTTTTGATTTGTTTGTCACTCGAAACACCGATAACTGAATCGAGTCCATTCTGCGGTTCAACTACTCTTTGTAATCCTTATTACCTGCGAGTTGTACTCGTTGATGTCATTCCCAACCGATTGGCTACATTATCATCGTCATGTTAAAGCTTAAACTGTGCTACCTGGACCTTATTCCCAGAGCACAACTTTCGATGATGAGCTAAGCTTACACGTCGATCTTCCTTGTCTTACCGTTTCACCTCAAACATCAAGCTTGATTTCGAGTTCGTGTCATACCCTTGGTTCCAATAACCTTTCGCTTCATCAGTCCTTTGACTTGATGTCATCGCTGTTCGATTACATCTTCATGAAACCTCTCGACAAATGTGTCATGATCATCATCAACATTCTGAGCTCTTCCAGGATATCAATTGAATTCATGATGAGAAATACCATCCTTGCCCTTGATGATTTGTGTTGTCATCGACCATTTTATTGCCTTCCCTCCAACACAAACTTGTTCGTGTTCTGTGTTATACCTTGAGTTCCTTGCTATCCAGCATTTGTTCTTCTTTACCTTGGAGTACTACCATCTTTTATGTCAAGAATGCTGTGAGAATTTCACCACCTCTTAAAAATTCTTGATATAGTAATACTTCTCGTCATCTCTGTTCATTTCTTGGTCCCCATGTTGTTCCAACCGGAATACTGACAATTGAACTATGATGAGTGAATTCAAAACTTCTAGCAACCCAATTGCTTTGAAGTGAATGGTCGATAGTTTCATTCTAAGTCTTTTGGTTATCAAATCACCATTCGAACATTGGCCGTGCTACTTAGTCCATACTTCTAGGTGCACTTTTGATCAATGTTTAATTGTGGATGTTTTTCCTCGAACATACATCATTATATCATGTAATCTGACATATGTTATCTCCTTGTTCACGTAATTATGGAAATCCATCTTTTGGAAATCTCGATAAATTGTCGTTGAGTCCATCTGACATTTCCTCACCCTCTCCTTGGTTTAGTGATGAACCCTTGTTTTGGAAGTTCGCTTCCATAGTTCATTTCCCGAGAATCTTACAATGTTATCTCGTCAATTTGTGTTGCACCTTTCCTTCTCAGGCATCCTGAGTCTGAGGTATCCTAACGCCAATCAGATCTGAATCTCGATTAGATATGGTGGTTCGAGCATCTTCCAAGAGTCATAACATTGGTATTTATATAGCCCGGTAAGGGATGTCATACCTAGCACACCTGGCCGGAGGACCCATTGTTATAGTTCTTCCTTTTAGCAATGTTAACCATTCTTCCAAGAGGAAATTGAAAGACTTATTCTATAAGTTGTTCCTGATGAATCCATTGAGTACCCAAAGTCCGACCTTTGCTTGAAGACCATGTAAATGCTATCTCGAAGCATGTCTGTGGTACTCCGAATTTCAATAAGAACATTTGAAGCACAATGCTAAATTTTCTTATCAATTATCCAAACACCGTTGTATGGGTAATGGCATGAAATTTCTCTCCCCTTTCCTAAAGGGTTTTCTATGTTATATCATGTCATGGATATCATGCTCTGTTTCTCCTTGGGAAGGATATACCCCTGAATAATGTGTTTAAACACATTTTCCTTTCCATTGTAATATTTAATCTGATGATCACCTTTTCCTTTCCATTGTTTTGTTTAACCTTTCTGGTGATCTATATGATCTAAGCAATAATATTCTTCTGCCTATGTAAACACCTGGGTGTACAATCGTGTCGGTAAGACCCTATTACTATTGTTGATGACATTTCGGTAACCACCGATGGACGAGAACTTTGCCTATTGGTCCGCCTCGTTCAACGAGCAGGAAAATGGTTCTCTTCGTCCCTCGCCCTTGGTACCGACGTTGTTGCTGACATATAACTGACAGGCTACCCTCTGACATGCCTTGCTATCACGACCATGCAAGAGGTCATCGCTCCTACTTTTAACCCACATGGTGTGCCCATAACCCATAATTCCACAGGATCGAAACCTGACTCTCCTATACACCCCTTGTTTCCAAAGTTATTCCTCACGCTTGGCTTCGTACGTAATTCACGAGCCACCTTCCGTGTGATCATCAATTCTGGTATTAAACACAATACTTATTCCCGTTGCCTTGAACCCCTTTCACACTCTGTTTCAGGCAACGAACAATTGTCTATCCGCTTGAAACTTCTTGTGGTACCTTCTTACTTGGCTCTCGATATGTTTCATTCGTTCAACTCGAGAGATACTCTTGTGTTCATTCCTGGGATAACCCCAAATGATTTCCCCTTATACCATTCTATCATTGTAGAGCAGCCCCTTACCTATTAGTAAGTACGATAGAATTTTCGAAGAAAGGAGGACGACTTCATCATGATGACCTGAAAAGCAGAGAAATAAAGACATCAACAAGGAGGATCAACTACTTCAGGAAGAGCAACCAAGACCGAGAACACTCGTTAGAATTTCGTAACCAAATCCCTTCCCCGTCACTTCCCCTCTTAAATCTCGGGACGAGATTTCTTGTAGTGGAGGAGAATTGTGACGCCCGGATGATTAAGCTACAGTAATTCCCTGCTAATGATGCCACGTCACCACGGTTGGTGTTGTTAAACTCACGTTGGTTCGAAACCGACTCAAATTCGAAATCAAGTCACAATAAAGGTTTTCAAATATTAAAACTATAATGTTCGGGATGTGCCAAATAATTCATAAGTAATATTTGTGAATAAACCAAGTCTTTATAAAAGGTTTAAATGCACTAAACTAAACAAAACAGTAGCAAATACAATTAATTAAATACCTTTTAATTTATAAAAGTACTAAACTATTTTATTTAAAAACGTCAGACTATTGGAGCTGTGGTGTAATTAGTAGAACTAATTTGGGCACAAATAATATATTTTTCAAAACTAAGATAAATCAGAAAAGTAAAATAAAATGAAAACTAAACTAAAAAGTATAAGAGAACCCCCCCCTGACTGGTCCAACTCCCCGGGCTTCGGCCGAGACGGCCGGCCCACCCCCGGCCTACACATACCCTCCCGACCGAACCCTAGCCGTAACCCCCACTTCCCCCACTCGTCTCTCCTCTCACTCCCTCGTCTCCCCCCTCTCGATCCCGATCTGGATCGGGATGGGGACGAACCGCCGACGCCCGCCGCTAGACCCTGTTGCCCTCGACGACCATCGCCACCAGCATGACGCCATCGACCGCCGGAGCACCTCCAGCCACATCGCCGGAGCCCCGCGCCACCCCGACCCCGTCGCCGTCGTCCCCGTCCTCCTTCCCGAGCCCCGCTGCCATTCCCCTACACCGTACGGTGAGGCCAAACCCCCGGCCTCCTCTCTCCCCTATCCCCGCTCACTCACCGTCTGAGCTGTCCCGCTCCTCGTGCCCGTCGCCTCGCCCGCCCGCTCCCGCTCGGTCCCGCCTTTGCCGTTGCTGCCGCTGCTGCTGCTCCATCCCCGCTTCGCCTGGTTGCCCCGTGTGTGCCCCGCTTGCCCGCCGTTGCTCGCCTGTGCTGCCCGTTGCCTCCTCACGCCAGCGCCCACGCTCACCGCGGCCCCCGCACCGACCCTCGCTCCGCGCGCCTCTGCCCTCGCGCTGCTCACGCCCGCGACGCCCAGCCTCTGCCTCCGCTGCCCCCTGTCCGGCGTCCGCTCCGGCCACGCGGCCCCAAAGCTCTGCTCCACCACGGCCTCGCACCACC
>NC_057811.1:179758317-179765784 GCF_018294505.1 Triticum aestivum
GACCCCGACCCCGACACGGCACCCCGACACCGACACGACACCCCGACCCCCGACACCTCCCGAAAAGGTGTTCTTTGGCCTTCCAGAGGCCGACGGGGTCATATATTTGTGAATTATTAGTTAGGTCATATATTTTTCGATTTTGTTATGAAAAACATCATATATAATTGTGTTGATCGGGTAGTTTTAAATGTGCAGTTGTTTCATCGCTGCGAGGTTTGGTGTTCGACGACCTCGCCGTGCGTTTGACGAGCTCTGCCCCTTCGTTCGTGGGTGAGCACAAATGACATGTCCTCCTCCCCCATTAATTATTTGATCTATTCCGATGAAACTTGATAGCTAGCTATATATGTGTCTTGAATCATCATTATGCGTAACCAATATGTGTCTCCCGTTCAAAAGCGTCATAGTTATAAATATGCATGCATTTGCATATTTATAACCTTGATTCTTTCGAATTGTCCAACGCTATCCATGGACAGCCCGAGTATGTTTAGATTGGGTTCGTTTTCCCATATGCTTTGCTCCAGATCCGATGCATAAATTTCGTCAGTGCCTCCCCTGTTGTTCTCCGGGTACACATCCTCTCTGTTTATTGCAGAGACGTGTATTAGGAGAACAGCGGGGAGGTGCTGCCGAAATTTTGCGTAGGATCCGGAGCATAGCATGGGAAAATGAACCCAATCTAAACATACTCGGGTGGGATTAGGACCTATCATTACCTATTAGAGTGTAGGTTGCATGGACGTAATAAAATTGACAAAGTAGATCAACTGATGAATATATACATGGTGAATTATATATATATATATATTTGTTGTGTGTCTAGTAGCTCTGAAAGTCAAGATGAGTGATCGTGCGTGGATGTACACCGGTCACACTGGTCAGAACAAATGGAGCACTGAATGGTTCACAAAAACCAAGGGGTTTGTGCGAGCCGCATTTGCAAATGGCCAGAGGAAAACCTGGTGCCCCTGTTTACGGTGCGGCAATTGGGAAAAGAGGACAGAGGCTGAAATGGGCAAACACCTGCAGAAGAGTGGTTTTACGCCCGATTATACGGTGTGGACATTTCATGGTGAGTCTGCCCAACGTGACCGAGCTGAGGTGGATCATCGTCGCACCGATGAGCATGGTACCGGGATGGAAAACATGGTGCAAGACTTCGACGATGCTCGGGATTCGGACGAGGAGATGGAGGAATCTGCAAAGGCCTTCAATGAAATGTTGGAGTCTTCAAAACGTCCGCTCCATGAGCACACTGAGCTTTGTCAGTTGGATGCCATCTCACAAGTAATGGCTCTGAAGGCTCAGTTCAACTTGGGCAGAGAATGCTACGATGCAATGATGACAGTATTTGGACGCTTTCTACCCAAAGGCCATGTAATGACTGCAAACCTGTACCAGTCGGACAAAATCCTCCGTGCACTGAAGATGCCCTATGATAAGATACATGCCTGTGAGAAAGGATGTGTCTTGTTTAGGCTTGACTATGCGGACTTGAACTATTGTCCCATTTGCAAGTCTTTCAGGTATGTTGTGGTAGACAACGGTATGGGTGAGAAGACACAGACCAAAATCCCCGTTAGTGTTCTTTGGTATATGCCAATCGTACCAAGACTTCAACGTCTTTTCATGGTCGAAGAGACGGCCAGACAGATGACATGGCACAAAACGGGCAAAAGAACCGAACTAGATGCAGATGGGAATCTTATGATTGTACACACATCGGATGGTGTTGCGTGGAAAAAGTTTGATGAATTACATGGTGACAAAGCGGCAGATCCGAGGCATCCTCGAGTCGGCATCAGCACGGATGGGTTCAGTGTGTTTGGTATGACGGCAGCCCAATACAGTTGTTGGCCCGTATTTGTCTTTCCACTCAATCTCCCCCCCCGGACAGATTATGCAAAGAAAGAACATTTTCCTGACGTTGATAATTCCAGGGCCCAACTATCCGGGGAAAAATATGAATGTGTACATGCAGCCGCTTAAGGACGAATTGCAAGAAGCCTGGGATAATGGGTTCAAGACATACGACGCCTATAGCAAACGGAACTTCATAATGCGTGTCTGGTACATGTACTCGACGCATGACTTGCCGGCGTATGCGCTATTCGTTGGCTGGTGTGTGCATGGAAGGTTCCTGTGCCCCACATGCAAGGGAGCTCTTGAGTTTCGTTGGCTTCAGGCCGGTCGCAAGTTTTCTTGCTTCGACATGCATAGACAGTTCCTGAATCCTCGCCATAAGTTCAGGAAAGACAAGAAGAACTTCATCAGAGGTAGAGTTGTCAAAAACTCTGCACCACCTGCATTGACAGGCCAACAGACCCTGGATTAGTTAAACGCTCTCGAGCCAGATCCAGAGCGTCCAGGGTACTTCAATGGGTATAATTCTAAGCACGCCTGGACTCACAAAACATGCTTATGGGATCTGCCTTACTTCAAAGACCTCCTTTGCCCACACAACATCGACGTGATGCACACTGAGAAGAATATCGTCGAGGCACTTTTTGGTACATTGTTCGGCATAGATGGGAAGTCAAAGGATAATACTAAGGCTAGAGTCGATCTGGAGGCGCTATGTGATAGGCCGTTACAAAACATGAAAGAACCGAAAGGAAAGCAGAACTGGACGAAGCCAAAGGCATGGTTCAATCTTGGAAGGCCAGCTATGAGGGAAATTATCTTGTGGGTGAAAATGCAGTTGATGTTCCCCGATGGGTATGCAGCGAATCTACAGAGGGGAGCCAGTCTTGATAAATTGAAGATATTTGGTCTCAAGAGTCATGATTGGCACATATGGATTGAGCGGGTAATGCCGGTGATGTTGCGTGGCTTCATCCCTAAGGATGAATGGCTAGTACTGGCAGAACTCAGCTATTTCTTCCGTGTTCTTTGTGCGAAAGAACTATCGCCTGGCGTGCTAGAAGAAATGGAAGAGTTGGCGCCGGAGTTGATGTGCAAGTTAGAGAAGATCTTTCCACCGGCCTTCTTTAATCCAATGGAACATTTGATTTTGCATCTCCCGACCGAGGCAAGATTGGGGGGGCCCGTGCAAAATCGTTGGTGCTACCCAACTGAGAGGATGCAGAAGACGCTTCGACAAAAATGTAAAAATAAACGTAGAATTGAAGCATCGATGGCTGAGGCATTCATCACTGAGGAGGCGGCAAATTTCGTGACAGCACACTACGAAGCCAAAAATCGTCATTTGCATAATCCGAAGCCTCGGTACAATGCTGACGACCCTAAAAAGGGTGGATCCAACCTCAGCCTATTCAAAGGGAATCTCGCACCAGCCAGTGTTTCAAATCCAGTATCTTTGGATAACGAACAATGGCGGACCATTTCGTTGTATATCTTCAACAACCTGATAGAAGTGCGGCCGTACATCGAGTAAGTTCTCGGTACATAGTTTCGCAACTTCTATTTCCTTTGAACTGCTCTTATTCCTGGATATTTCATACAGTCGATACGTCGCCTTATTCTCGTATGGAGCGGTGATCCAAAACGATTCTGTCGAAGAGTATGAGCTTCTCGCAAAGCAAGGAGGCGGCTATTCCGGTTTCATCTCTTGGTTCAAGCAAACGGTAATTTCTATTAGACAATTTCATTTCATTCGCTAATTTGTGCGTAATGCAACAATCCTTTCATATTAAACTTGTAGGCTAATTCAGAGTCTATGGACGCCGAATTGAGACAAGTCGCTAATGGTTTTGACTATAAGGTCCGTTCATTTGACAAATACGACATCAACGGGTATCGCTTTCGTACCTATGGCAAAGAGCTATCTATGGGCGACCGAAAGTCTACAAATTGTTGTGTATCTGCTATCGGCGAAGGAGGTACCGAGTATTATGGGAGAGTTGAAGCAATTTATGAACTTCTATTCTATGGTGAAAACCCACCGAATGCCGTAGTCTTCAAATGTTATTGGTTTCAGCCGAAGGAGACTAGAAGGACTCATGAACATATAGGGCTAGTTGAAATCAACCAAAGCACCCATTTAGATGTTCCTGATGTCTATATTACGGCTCAACAGGCGACCCAAGTATTCTATCTACCGTGGGCCTGCCAAACTAATCCAAATCTGAAAGGTTGGGATGTCGTTTATGAAGTGCCGCCACGTGCTAGACTATCCCCCCCAAAGGAAGAGGATTATGAACCTCACATTAACCCAGACACATATGAAGGAGAATTCTTCCAAGAGACACGTCTTTCCAAAAAGCGTTTCAAGAACCGCTATACTTCACCCCAAAACATTAAAGTAGATAGCGACAGTGAATCCGACATCACCCCAGAGGAGGAACAAGAAGAGCCGGAACAAGAAGAGGTTACTGCTGCGGATGACCTATCATTGCTTGACCGATTACGTCAAGGTGGCCTTCCACATGTTGATGCCACTGAACCCTATGAGCCCGTCATTGATTATAGTGATGATGATGATTATGCATTTATTGATGATACTGATCGAGATTATTAGTAGTGTCAGGTATTAAATTTTTTTATGTTGTACTTGATGATGATACACTTAAGTGATACACATATTATTATTCATGTCGGTCTTTTTTTTATGTTGTACTAATTTCGTTTACTGTTTGTCATGGCAGGTGTTGAAAGATGGTGGGCGCTGGTCGGGAGCGCACCAAGGCCCCTTCTTCGTCGGCGCGTGGTCTGAGGTCTTCCATTCCAGACGCACCTCTCCGCCGAGCGTTGCTGGACAGTATGGCGACACCGCCGGGCCCTTCTTCGTCAACCGCGGTGCCCAACAGGGGACGAGGTAGGAAGAGAGGAGGTGGGGCACGTGGTCGCGGGAGAGGAGGTAGGGTGACTGCTACGGCGCCTTCCTCGCCGCCACCCCTAGCTGTTTCACCCGAGCACATGACTGCTAGGGTGGACTCGTCCGAGGAGGAGGCTACACGGACTCCGGTCCACGAGCCTTCGGTCCACGGGTCTTGGGCTCACGAGCCTCGGGTCGACTGGCCTTCGGCCCACGAGAGTTCGGCCCACGAGACCCCGGAGGAGCACACGTCCGGATGGGGTACCTGGCCGGATCAGCCCGAGGAGCCGAGTGGCCATGCTGATGATGGCGGGGAGCCGACTAATATTGAGGAGGAGGGGGGCACCGTCTACCAGCGTGGTGCTACACGGCTCCCGTCCGTGCCGGCGACCCGCGAGCAGAGGTGGTTGATTTTCCCTGATGGGGAGAGGTACGTAAGTGCATTTAATATTTTTGTACCTTCTGCATTCACGTTTCTTCAAATAACTAATGTGTTGGCCTTGTCATGCTGCAGGGGTTGGGACCACCATCATAGTGTCCGCCGGCCCAACTCCGTCCTTGGAGTTCTTTGCCGGCAAAACTTCCCGGGGTTTGTCACGTTGCCTGGTGAGGGTCGGCTTCCAGAGCTTGGATTGAGCTGGGAGCACTACATGGCTGCCCCGGCCCCGCCGGATGAGATTATCGACGGTGTCTTGTGCGACACGAGGGCAGACATGGTGATCAGAAAGTTCTGGGTAATTTCTCCTTTACACATTTAAAAATCTTCAACTAGCTAGTTATTAATTGTACTAATCAATATTGTCTCATTTGATTGCAGACATTCTACAGGTGTGAGGAGGGATACGAGGAGGACGCGGCACATGTTATCGAGAACATCTGCAAGCGCCTACTACAGAACTTACGGCACGAGGCTCGGGTGCAGGCTGTTCGAGACTACTACGCCTTGCGTGGTATCAAGAAGACCAAGCCGGCGTGCCGCGATAAGTTCCTGAGTAAGGAGCAGTACATGAAGGTAATTCTTAAGGCCTTCTACTTAAGTTCCTTCATTTAGTAATTCTTAGCCGTAGCGCTCAAGTTTCTATTTGCTAACTTAGGTGCCTCCGAGATGGTGTGCGGATCGGATGGATTGTTGGGAGGTGTTGGTCAATGAGTGGTGCTCAAAGGAATGGCTAGCCCTCCACAACGAGGCCAAGGACAAACGTGCCCAAATGGAAGGTGTGCCACACCATCAAGGCAGCTCCAACTTATATCAGTTCGGGCGGAACTGGGTATGTGGTTTGCTTCATGATTCATGCAATTCATTCATCATGCTAGCTTGAGCCCTTTAATTACTAATTTACATTGTTTCTCTCTTTCAGGCACGCCACAATAAGGTGGATAAGGTGCCAGAGGTGTACGACCTGTATGCCATGGCCCACACTGCCTCTTTCAAGAAAGTCAAGGCTTTCTCTTAGTCTGACCTCGATGATGCAAACAACTTCACCAACATCTCCTCCCACAACAAGCTCGTGAAATATAGAGATGAGGGGAAGGCGAGGAAAGGGGAGGACTTTAACCCGAGCCAGGGTCCCATTGATCCAGAGCTGGTGATGATATCTGGTGGCGGGAGGTCCCATGGCTCCATAGCCATTGGAGATGGACTTATCTGTTGTCCTAGCACTCTCCCGGAGATCAAGGCGCGCCAGTCGAGCTCCGCTCCTGAGATAAGGCCTCGCGAACGGCCAGTGCAACTCGCCATCAAGGTTAGTGATACGTACTCAGCTATCTTTCTCCATTACATTGTCTGCGCTTCCATCAATGATTACAAATGGTCATGTGAGTGGTGTTGCAGGCTGCTATACAGAGTGAGAGAGATAGAACGGAGAAACTTCTGGCGGAGGCGGCGGAGAGGCAGCGGGAGTTGGAGGAGAGGACGACAAAGATGATGGAGGAGGAGAGGGCACGGAATGACATGCAGGCAAGGGCCATGTACGAGCTCCTTGTGGTAAGTTTCTTCTGCAGATTAGCCAAAACATTCATGTAGTGTTTGTCTCATTACTAACTAGTATGACTGAGTCGTCAAAACCAAATGTGCAGTCTGTGTGCGAGAAGACCGGTCAGACCGCTCCGCCGATGCCAGTGATTGCTCCTGGGACCACGGTGAGTTTAATTTGAATGGACATTACTTGCTAGTCTTAACATTTGAGTGTCATAATGCTAACGAGACATTGGAAATGATCTTTGGTGCAACTTAACTCCAGAAACGCATCGCACGATCCTTCTCCAGCTACCGGCACTAGCCAGCCCGCTCCTACACCTCCCTGATCACGGTAAGTTTCTCTAGTGTTTTGCTTAACAAATGCATAAAGACCTAGACTTAGCTTTATTTCCTCCAATATGCTTACCATAATGACCTAGAGTTAGCTTCTTTTCCTCCAAAATGACTTGATAAGCTTACTGACCTCATAAACCATCCATTTTACCTAAGTTAGCTCTAAAACGATATGTACTTAGCTAACTTATGTCAAAAATTGCATAATTAGCTCATAAACGACCCATTTCACCTAGGTTAACTCATAAACAACCCATTTCACCTAGGTTAACTCATAAACGACCCATTTCACCTAGGTTAGCTCATAAACAACCCATTTCACCTAGGTTAGCTCATAAACGACCTATTTCACCTAGGTTAGCTCATAAACGAC
>NC_057811.1:179766283-179774133 GCF_018294505.1 Triticum aestivum
TTAGCTCATAAACGATCCATTTCACCTAACTTAGCTCATAAACGATCCATTTCACCTAAGATAGCTCATAAACGATCCATTTCACCTAGGTTAGCTAATAAACGATCCATTTCACCTAAGTTAGCTCATAAACGATCCATTTCAACTAATTTAGCTCATAAATGATCCAGTTCACCTAAGTTAGCTAATAAATGGCATATACTTCTTCTTCTAGTCTTCTTCTTCTTCTATTCTTTTTCTTCTAGTCTAATTCTTCTTCTAGTCTTCTTTTTCTAACTTTCTTATTTGTCATTTTGCAGGTTTCATTCACTTCACGGAAGCCAGCTTCCTATGATGGATTGCTTGTTTTTTCCTTTGATGCACTTCTTGTATTCTGCTCGCTTGCTATGATGAAACTAGATTGCTATGATGAAACTTTGCATATTGCAATATGTATGGATCGATGGAACTATGTGCAACCTACTATGTATGTATGGATGGATATATATGTGCTGGATATTTATTATGTTGGATATATATGTGCTGGATATTTATTGTGAAAGAGTCCTGTGATATATTTGCTGTGATAATTGTTGGATATAAGAAAAACAGAATAAAAAAGAGGCAGTGCAGGCTCTTTGCCGTCCTCCGTGGACGGCAAAGACACCTTTGCCATCGATGGCAGACGGCAAAGGGGGCACGTGGCGCCCACCTGTGCTTCCTGAGAGATGGGCCATTTGGCAAATTTGCCCACCGTGGCGGACGACAAAGCTAAGCTGATGGCAAAGACTTTGCCTTTGCCGTCCGCCGTGGCAGACGGCAAAAAACAGCGGGCGCTGACGCATTGCTGACGTCAACTGGCGGACGGCAAAGAGGCGCTCAAATTTTCCGTCCGCTGGCGGACGGCAAAGGCCGCCGTTAGCCGCCTAATGGACTAACGCTGGCGGACGTCCAGTATTTTTGCCGTCCCTCCTCTTTGCCGTCCGCCGCTGTAGGCAAAGGACTCTTTGCCATCCGCCATAAAAAGTAGACGGCAAAGGACCTGTTTACCGTAGCCTACTTTGCCGGAGCCTTTTGCCGTCCGCGGCTGACGGCAAAGGCCTTTGCCGTCCGCCATGGCAGACGGCAAAATAGCTGATTCCTGTAGTGCCAGTGCAAATAAACGCCGCAGCAAAACAAGTCCAGCATTGAAACCACTTCACAAGAGCTCAAGAAACAATATCTTGGGTATCCACCATGCTGGCAAGACGCTTAGCAAGCTTATTAGCTTTCTCTTGTTTGGTGCTTAAATCCTCCAGCGCTTGCTGTTGCATCAGAAAGTATGCATCTGAATTCTGCAGGCACTTCCTCAGTCCTTGGGCTTCCTGTCGCAGCACATCTGATCGATGTCTTTCAACTTGAAGTTGAGACTCAAGAAGTTGAGTTGATTCAGGCAGCGAGTTCGAAGAGCTGGTGCCAACAGTAGTGGCTAGTAACTCGAACACTACATCAAGACAGGACTTTGGGGTTGTCTCGCTGTCTCCAAGATAGTTTTTATCAGCTTTCTTGGAGACCAACATGGATGTCTAACCTTATCTACATTACTTCCTTTACCATTGCATAACAGGGTAATCTTCTCCAATCTTTTGTCCGCATTCTAAAAGAGAAACAAGCAGACACATCACAGGTTTACCGTGTTGTATATGAAACTCATTTTGGTAAACCAGTTCAGTAGTAAGGTGGACAGGATAACATCATGAAACAAACATATATCTATGTAGTATGGTCTATATCATTCTAGTTTATGTTGCCAAATCAAGATAGGGACAGTTTAAATCATATCTGTTTAAGACAAAGTAGCATAGACAGAATATAAGTGTGGGAAACTACACAACACTAACAACACTTGTAATGTGCATGGCATGATAACATAACTGTTTATTCAATTGAAACTGAAATCAACATAGAGCAAGTTACAACAGCAAACACGTTAAAGAAACAGGTTTAAAACATACCTGTTGCGCCATTGGAGTTTCAATTGCATCCTTCAAATTTGAAATTAGTTGGTATGAGTAAATACAGTGATGTAAGAGCAAAGTAGTATGAACCATAGCTACAGAACCTGACCTGAGAACAAATATTCTTCTGCTTTAAGCGTTGACTTGGGGTTCGGAGTGGTGGTCCTCGTGCTTTGGGCACTGAAGTTGCCTTACTAACTACTCGTGTTTGGGTGCTCTGTGGTGGAGACGGTGCTGTGTCAACTGGAACTGGGTTACTATCTGCTGGGGTTGGGGTTAGAAGGGGTGTAGCTGGTTCTCTGTCCAACAAGGTAGGGGTACAATCTGCGTGAGTCTGTGTTATGTGTGGTGGGCTTAGTTCTTGGGCAAGTACAACCGTGGTTCTATCTACATCGATGCGTAGCACGATCTTTTCTGAAGACCGTGTTTTTACTCCCATAGATACTGCCATCACCCCCTCCAATTCAAATGGTTGATAAATAAGAAAAGTAATTGAATGTACATACATTGTAAGATAGACAGGTGCAATGGATAGTAGGGAAGAAAATAGGGCATGAAATAATTCACATTTATGTTGTCTAACCAAACATGATAGCATGACATAATTTCACATATATGATGGCTAATTAAACAGGATAGCATGACACAATTTCACATATATGATGGCTAACTAAACGGGATAGAATGACATACTTCAAAATATGATGACTATGTAAACATGATGACATGATATAACTATACGATGTGTCTATTAAAGTGGTTGGCATGCCATAATTCACAAACACGCCGTCGATGGAAACATGATGGCATGATATAATTCACGGATAGAATGACATAATTCAAAATATGATGACTATGTAAACAGGATGAGATGATATAACTATATTATGTCTTTAGAAAATGGGCTGGCATGCCATAATTTAGATACATGTTGTCTATGTAAACATCATGACATGATATAATTCAAATATATGATTTATATACTAAGCAAGTGAGCAGAGGGCAATCGCATATATGATGTGTCAACTAAGCAGATGACATTCAATATTGTGTATATGATGTGAAAACTAAGCATTACAAGACAACATATGCATGATATGAGTAATATAATCCTGCCAAGTTTGAGTATACACCTCAGGGCGAAAATAGGACTGGTCATCTGCCTCTGAATCCTCCTCCGAGGAGCTATCTGTAACCAGCAAGATATCTGCTTCAGCAGGTAGCATTGTTTGCTCTGGAGACCTTGTTTTCACTCCAGATTTTTGCATCACCAATTCAAATGGCTGATGCACAAGAAGAGCTGTTGAATATACAAACATTGTCGACAAATGGAATGAGTAATACAAAAAACGGATGGCATGATATAATTCACATATATGACGCTTGTCTAAACAGCATGGCATTGCATAGTTCGCATACATAATGCCTTGCAACAAGATAGCATTGCATAATTCACATATATAATGTCTTGCAACAAGATGGAATTGCAAAATTCACATATATGGTAATTAGACACTAAACAGGTGGCATTCACACAAAGCATGTCTAAACTAAGCAAATTACATGCCAATGCAGGACACCATATGCACGATATGAGCAATATAACCCTGCCAAGTTAGAGCATGCACCTCGGGGGGAAATATGACTGGTCAGCTGTCTCTGAACCCTCCTCTAAGGAGCTATCCGTAACCAGGAAGACATGCGCTTCGTCTGATAGCATTGTATGCTCTGAAGACCTTGTTTTCACTCCAGATTTTTCCATGACCGTGTCGAATGGCTGATGCACAGGTAGAGTAATTGAATGTACCAAAATTGTTGACAAATTTAATACGCGATAAAAAAGGATGGCATGATATAATTCACATATAAGATGACTGGCTAACCAGGATGGCATTGCAAAATTCACATATATGATGCCTGGCTAAACAAGATGGCATTGCATGATTCACATATATGATATAGAAACTAAACAGATGGCATTCACACAATGCATGTCTAAACTAAGCATATGACATATTTTATGTATAAAGTAAGCAATGCAAGGCACCATATGCATGATATGACCAACATCAGCATGCCAAGTTAGAGCAAAAGACCTCAGGGGGTAAATAGGAGTGGTCTTCTACCTCTGAACCCCCCTCTGAACAGTTATCTTCCTCTTGATTACAATATGGAATGGGGAGAGGGGGGTTGCTTTTGCGCCCACCATGGAGCGACGTTTGCATGAAATTTTATTGCCACACAAGGCTTGTCTCTTTTGCTCTACATGTTTAGTACCATTGTGTACAATAACTAACATGCATAGGAATAAAACATAGTGAGATTATGTAAGGAGTGCATGCACAAATCCAGAGTGATGGTAGCAAACTGTGGATAAACCCAAAACCAATGATAGTAGGCAGATAATAGCTTCAGTTAAAAAATACAGATAATGGCTCCTTTAATGTTTGTTTCCACCCAACATGAAACTCATAGTAGACACCCGAGATTAACCAGATAGTAGACAGATAGTATTGATTGCTGCTCCAATATGTACACCACAACCATTTAAAAACTCAAGTTTGAGCATTGGTTTGGACCTGACTCGGAGTCTAATCGGTGAACAGGACGATAAATTAGCATGTCATCATATTCAACGATGCATAACGTAAGCAGACACGAAAGAGTGCGACCTCTCTTGCGGACCCATGTAGTCCTCAAGGTCATCTGCTCAGTTGATGATGGTAATGCAGTTGTCGTGGCCGGCGGTGGCGGGGAAGAAGATCTGAGGCGGCGAAAGACAGTCTGGAGGGCGGATCCCTACTGTGGTGAACCCTTCCATCATTGGAGCAGCTGAGCTAGGGTGGACCACATCGCAGCAGGAGTGGGACAAACCACACAAGGTTTTCTTTGACACATATCTATAACAGAAGTAATTCTGTAAGGGATTGTTTGAATTGGAGGATTCTAACAATGCAGGGATAGGAAATACACAGGAATAGGATAGGAATGCATGTGCAAAAACACAAGATTCCTGCCAATCTGGGTGTTTGGTTCACAAGAACTGGAAGATCACAAGATGCAAAGAAGCATGGTGAGATTAAGTCAAACGACAAGAAAATGTACGGTTATAATGCTATTATGTTACTATCTCTTAGTCTTGTGCTTCATGAATAGGAATTTGAAAAGGAGGACACGTGGATATTAAAATTCCTACGGTTTTTCTTTCAAGGAGACACTAAAGGAACAAATCCTACAGTTTTCATTTGCTCCATTCCTTTGAACCAAATGCATGAATAGTAGTACCATAGGAAACTTTCCAATTCCTATGTTTTTCCTTCACGTTTCCTTTCAAGCACCGGCGATTCTAGTAGGCAGGCTTGAACAGGGAAAAGCCTACAGTCAAAAAATGTTTTTGTGCTACTTCTACTACGTTGGACCCAGGCCACTGCCCTACTAGCTCAACTCCCAGGCCCATCTACAAATGCACAGCTCAAACGCGCAAAAATAAATAATGATGGCATTCAAGAGAGTCCATCACGGATAGCTAAGTTGCCTGGTACCTTACTGCTTGTCATATAGTAGGAGAAACTAATCATATTTCACGTTACCACGTGTGCTTAATGGACAATATATATAACATGTAGAGTAAAAAAGCGATGCGACAAGTGTACAACCTCTTTGGCGAAGCCATGTCGATCTCAGCATGATTGGGTTAGTCGGTGAGGATGCTCCGGCTGATGTGGCTGTCGGAGGAGGGGAAGAAGATCTTAGGCATCCGAAGATGGAGCTGAGGGTACTGCTCCGCTATGATGGAGGGTTTCATTGTTGGAGCAGCTCCGGTGAGTTGTACGACGACGAGGCTGAAGCAGGACAAGAGAGACAACATTAACCTGAGTGCAATTCTAATAGCATCTCCGATAGATGATGTAAAATACATAACCACAAAGTGCTAGATGTAAAATATATCAGCCGCTCATCTCTAATCTTAACTATCGAAACTGAATTGAACTGTCGAAACTGAATTTTACTGCCGAAACTGAATTTTGCTGTCAAAACTGAATTTTACTGTCGAAACTGAACGCACTAGTAGCAGAAAAGCAGTAGCAGCAGCAGCGCTCGGAGCAGCAGTGCGTGCGAGAGCCGGGGTAGCTGGTCATGTAGCAACACCTCGGGTAGCAGCTACAGGGGCTCGAGCGAGAGCAGGATCTGCTGCTTGTGCATCAGCAGCACGAGCAAGAGTAGAGCAGCAGCGCAAGCAACAGCAAGAGCGAGAGCAGCAGCGCGAGAAAGAGCAAGAGCAGACTAGGCAGGGGATTGAGAGCAAGAGCAGAGCAGCAGCGCGAGCGAGAGCCAAAGAATCAGCAGCTCCTACTGATGTGGACATCACCTCTGAGGGAGCGATGCCGTGGAGGAAGTGGCCGGCGACGCCATCGTAGATGGAGCCGCGCCATGTCGGCTCGGGACCGAGCGCCGGCAGCACCGTGAGATCGAATCAAGAAGAAAATGCAGTGATTTATGTAGAACCTCTTTGGCGGCGCTGATTAGGCCTCAGCTTCATCCGAGGAATCGGTGATGATGCTGCTCTTCCGGCGGTGCAGGTGAAGACGGCGGTGTGGGAATGGAGGTGGCGCGAAAGATGAGGGAAACGTCGAGGCAGCTCCTTGGAGGTGGAGGATGGGGTGGCTGAACCGGCGGGATGACGAGATCGATGACGGATCCTCATCCGGTGCGGTGGATGAGGGATGTCAAGGTGTTGCTATGGACGACGTCGTCGGGGAAGAGGCTCCAGCTGGGTGGCGGGCGGGGGAGGGTGTGGGGCTTCGCGGGTTTCTGCGGCCTCGGTGTACGAATGGAGGGCGGAGGGGATGGGAGGGGGAACCATGGCTTAGGGACGCGCTTATCCGAAATGTGGGGTAAGTTATGAAAGTACCCCCACCGATTTGAGCTAGGCAGTTCTTTCAGTTCAATGGTATCACGTGAATTTCGCGTGTCGGGATTTCGCAGGAGGTGGGAGTTTCCGCGCGCATTGTAATTTTGGGATAGCAAGGTGCGGGTTGAGATGGAGGGAGTTTTCGGAGCACAACGAGACAAAGAGATATCTTAAAATTTGGGGGTAACAAGGCGCGGGTTGAAGATGCCGGAGTTTCGCAGCACGATAAACAGAGATGCTAGCTTGAAATTTCGCCATAATAAGGCGCGGCTTGAAATTTTGGGAGAACAAGCTTAACATGTACAAAAAAGAAGACAATTCGCACCCCACTAGAGAGAGCCATGTCCCGTTTTGCTATATTACTAGAAATGCATTCAAATACAACAACAAAAAACTAAAAAAATTAGGACAACAAGCTTAACGTGTACAATACCAAATCAATTTGCACTTCCCTCAACAATAAAAAAACAATTCGTGTTGTCTAGCATATGGACTAAATTTGAGTAAATTTTCCCTGTTTGAATGGGATTGTACTCGGGTTAGTTATACAACCATCTAAATATTATCTTCACAACACATGACATGAATATAGGAGTAGTAAATTCCCATATAACTATGAACTACATGTACATACGATCTCAAATTCAAATATATGTATCCATTTTATGTTGAATTCAAATCATAGTACATGTATGCTCTAGCTAGATGTTCGGAATCTAAACCATGTATGATACTACGTATAATGTGTTTAACATGCACAACACACACCCACCCACCCCTCCCCCCCACACACCATTTAGACTAGTAAGGTACACGTGCATTGGACGCGTGAGATTTGGCAACCAAATTATGAATAAATACCACATTATAGCATGTAAGCTTTGAGTCATATATGCATGATGTAGATGTTCGTTTAATTCTTATAGTTCATCTCATTCAAAATCAATTAGTTTTTATAAAAA